>NC_134847.1:6742207-7044976 GCF_965363235.1 Mytilus galloprovincialis
AATCTGTAGCGAATTTTGCTTGTATCGACTGTTCGGACACCCTTTGTCAAAACTGTAATCGTTATCATAAACATCATAAAATATTTGAAAACCACGAAGTAATTCCGATAGAGAAATTTGAAAGTGGCTTTCTATTTCCACTTACATTTCAAAGCTGTTGTTCAAAACATAAAACTGAGAAACTTAAATTGTATTGTTCAGATCATGAGATTCCTTGTTGTTCCGTTTGTGTTTCCGTCGAACATCGGAAATGCGAAAATGTCTGCACAATTGAGGATGCAGCACATATGTACCGGGACTCAAATACGGTTAAAAATCTACAAAAAGTAATGACATTAATGGCAGACGATGTTAACATTATCCTTTCAAATACCAACAATGGGCTTAAAACGCTGAATTCTCAGAGTAAAGGTGCTTTCCAGAAAGTTGAAAGTCTTAAGGAATCTTTGGAACAAAAAGTGAAAACGATCATTGGTAGACTTAAAAGGAAGTTGACGAAAGAATTCGATAACGAAATAGAAAAGTTAGAGGAAAGAAAAACCGTTTTCGAAAGTTTTAAAACACAACTGGACAATGAAATACGGTTACTGGAAACTTGCATTGAAAAAGCATCAGATGCACAGGTTATGATTGAGACTGGAAAATTAAAGGGGAGATTATTTGAACATAAGAAACATTTCGAAGATCAAACGTTTGATCATTATGTTAATGTAGACGTCAACATCGATCCCTCTTTCGACGAGAGTTTTAAAATGATTGATGAAGCGTGTCGTGTAACCAATGTGGAAACAACAGACAGTAAAATGAACTTGGCTTACAAGCGGTTTCCTGTTTGTTTGAAGCTGATTAAATCCATAGCAAATTTTAAGGAACCTCATTATGAAGCTTGCTTCACGACAGACAACATAATAGCATCTTGTTGCAATGAGAACGCTTTGGAAATCTTTGATCTAAAGGGTAACAAAGTGAGAACAAACAAACTGTCTTTCCTACCATACGACATTACAGAATCAGGAACCAATGAAATAGCAGTCCTGAACAATGGTAAAAGCCAGATACATTTCATCCAAATCTACTCTACCAACACTTATCAAACTCGAATCATTCCTGTCAAGGCAGACCTACGAAGTATTTACTTCAGTAACTTGAGGGAAAATTATATGCAGCAGACTTAAACACTATTATCATTTATGATAAATTTGGAATTGCTCTTTGCGAAATTAAAAAAGGAATTGATGTAGATACATACATTCATTGCGATCATAAAGATATACTGTATATTGCAGACAAATCATCAATTGTTAAAATATCTGAAAACGGAAAAGAACAATTCCGATTTTCTCACCTTGACCTGAAGGACGCCCGTGGAATTACAAATGACAACATATCTGGTAACATTTATGTAACCGGACAGGATTCAAAGAATATTGTGCAAATTTCAGGAGATGGTTCAAAACACAAAGTACTGCTGGAGAAAAAAGACGGAATTATAAATCCAACATACATTGACGTGAGCAAAGATGGAAAATATATGGTTATAACGAATCAGGATGGATATGAACTTTTGTTGTACGAAATTTGCTTTGACATTTGACATAATTTTTGTCGCGATCATTGTAGTAAATCAATAGTTTTATTTTCACACTTTTAACGTGTTGTTTTCAATTTTTTTCATCACTGGGTTGATACCTCTAATGATGGACTATCAGTCCCCGAGAGTATCATCAGCTCACTAGTCAGTACTTCGGTACTGACATGTTTTAACAAACTTTTTCAAAATTGTCCGTTTATAAATTTTGAAATTATTAAAAAAATAAGGTTTCAACTCCCTCAGGCAAAGTTGACTTTAGACGAATTTGGCTATTTATTTTAGGTATTTTTGTCATAAAGCTCTTCAACGGTTTCGGTACTTATACATCTTCGGATTTCAAATGTTTGGCTTAGAGCGTTCCTGATGAAGGCAAATCCAGAAAAGCGCTTCGGACGCATAGAATTATCAAACTTGTTGTTTTCAATTTTTTAATCGTTGTACACTACTTTAAACGCAGTCCAAATGCTTTTTTGACATTCTTAATCGATTCTTGAAAGTTCAATGCAAATTATAAATCAAGGTTATAATTCGTTAAGGAACTGGTTTATCGTCGATAAGGATAATTTTTGGAGAAAACGGTATTGCCAATTAGTCTGTATTGGTTTCACCGTGAATCAGAACTTTAAACTTTAACTTTAAAATACTGGTACTTTATATATGAATGGGTAAGGGTTTTGATTGTTGGTTGCTTTACGCCGCATTAGCACAACAAGGCTATATCGCGGCGACATGGGTAAGGGTAATGGTTAGGGTTAGGATTTAATGTGGGATGATCAAATAATTGCTAAATCTGATAATATTAGTATGAATGTTAAAAAATGGTTGAAATATACACTTATACTGAACTGCAAAATATCATAATTATAGAATATACAAATCTGATTTTTGTTTTGAGAAATATTTATCAGTGTTCCACCATCTGATCTAAGAATGTATTTATATAAATGTCAGTTCTTCTGTAATTAGTAATTCATTGCCCATTGAAAATTGCAGATTTTTTATTATTGATAGAACTGAAAGACTTTGCAATCTCTGTAATGCTAGGGAATTTGGTGATGAGTTTCATTACTTCTTCATATGTACCTGTGTCAATGTCAGAGCTAAATTTTTACCTTTAAATATATGTTATAACCCAAATATTTCAAAATTTAAAGAAATTGATTAATACATGTACATCAGATACTCTTACTGGAATAGTAAAATGTTGGTAAAGTTATTAAAACAGTTTAATAAACTTGCTTGATCATGTTACTATAATTTGTACTTCCTGTCACATACCAGTATTCATTATTGTACCATTGTTTGCCATTTTCCAATGTAAATATGTTTTTGTCATAAAGTTGTACTAACATGTTCCATGTAGGGGTTTTAGTGAAAAACGATGTCTCATGTATTCAAGTTGACAAACAATGGACAAGTGCATTGTATTAGTTTTAAACAACACCATTTTAAAGCTGTTCCGTCAACAGACATTCCAAAAAACAAAATAATATCTGACAATATACAAAATGCAAAAAACTTTCAAAAAAAGTAAAATCACAAAAATACTGAACTCCGAGGAAAATTCAATCGGAAAGTCCATAATCACATGGCAAAATCAAATGACAAAACACATCAAAAACGAATGGACAACAACTGTCATATTCTTGACTTGGTACAGGCATTTTCAAATGTAGAAAATATTGGATTGAACCTGGTTTTATAGCGTTAAACCTCTCACTTGTACGACAGTCTCGTCAAATTCCGTTATATTGCAGTTTCATCTAGGAGCATTTGTAACTTTGTTGCATATTCAGAAAAATGCAAAAGGTCGACAGCGTTCAATTTGTACAAACTTTAGTGCTTGCATTTCCTATCATAATTTTCTTGATAGAGGGTTGCTGCTCACAAGGAAGCTATTAAACCAAGAGTTCCAAATGGTGAAGTTGAAATCATCCCTTCGTAAATTTTACAGACGCCATCACGAGTTGGTTGACCGTTATGGAATAACCGTTTCACAAATGATATCGGATATGTTCCTTACGTCGTAACTACAATCCCCTTCCCTTTCATGAATGTGACCTACCGAATTAGACTATTTACCGGATTTGTTATCACATAAGCACCACGACGGGTGCCACATGTGGAGCAGGATCTGCTTATCCTTCCGGAGCACCTGAGATCACCCCTAGTTTTTGGTTGGGTTCGTGTTGTTTATTCTTTGGTTTTCTATGTTGTGTCATGTGTACTATTGTTACTCTGTTTGTCTTTTTCATTCTGTTTAGCCATGGTGTTGTCAGTTTATTTTCGATTTATGAGTTTGACTGTCCCTTTTGGTATCTTTCGTCCCTCTCTCTTTCAGTGATTATTTCATTTGAACTTTTTTAAGATTTGAATCAAAATAAATGTAATGTTCATGAAATTAATTATCTGACCACAGCAGGTAATTTGAGTTCAGTGCCATTTTAAACATTCTAGCATTGCAGGGCCGGGACATATTAGTGGTTCAAGTCTTGACCGTGTAATTTGATAATTATAAATTAACTTCCATAGAAAAATCATTTTTCCGGAAAGTAAGATGACAAACAATTGACAAGTGCATTGTATTCAAATCAGATTAATGTCATTAACGGACAACAACCAATAGATAGAAATAAGATTGTTAATGAGACAACTCTCCACCAGAGACCAGATGAAACAATAACATATTGAAAGCAATTCAAACAAGAAATCTAATGACCTGATCTCATTTCGGTACATTATAATGAACAAAATCAAATATGATACACAGAAACAAACGACACTCACTGTTATACAGGCTCCTTACTTGGAACAGGCACATACAGAATGTGGCGGGTTTAACATTGTTTAAACATGTTAACGGGCGTCACACCCTCTTTGTTCGTCGTTTATTTATTGTATATTCTCAGTCGTTGAATGTCAAAACATTATACCTTGTAATATAAAAAAAATAAGGAGATGTGATATCATTGCCAATGACAAAACTTTCCACTAACAGAAGTATGTAACCTACTATTTCACACATAACGACCATCAATATATTTAACAATGAGAAAACTTAATATCGGTTCTGGATTTTGAATTAGTTTGGCATACATGTAAAGACATAAATTGTCGAACTGCACATCTGGTGCAGTAAAAATGAAATATCATAATAATTGTAGTCTATATGTGTGAACAGTGCCGTCTGAATTACAAATTTAAAACATTTAAACATCCGTCAAAATTAAGATTTTTATAAAGTTTCTATGATAATTACCACGGTGGCCCAGGGGTCTAAGTTGTCAAACAACATTAAAGGTTGGGAATTCGAACCCCGCACGATGCAGGTGTACTCGACTCCAATCATTGTCAATTTTTTTTTACCAAAGGTGATTCTTTCTGGGTATTCCATCTTCCTCGACCAATTAAAATTTACAGCCACGAAAAAGCACAGACCCCCCCTCTCAGCACAATACTGTTGAAAGTGGCGTTAAACAAAGAATTAAAGAATTTATCTTTATTCTAAATTCATCAAACACTATGCTTGTCATGACAAAAATGACCAATACTACTGCAATTTGAAATAAAATATGTGTAATATCTTCAAAATTATTCAGTTTTACTGGTGAAGGAAGCTTAGTACTCCGTAGAGAGGACAACAAACCTTAGATAGAAAAAAAATATATGTCTTTACACAGGCACTTGTCTGCCGTAAATCTAAATTGATTTTTCTACACAACGGTGTATCACACGCCTAATTTTGTTGTTGGAATCATCCGTAGCAATTCTACCCAAGTATGTCAATCGTAGTTATTTTGTCAACCGACGCCTTAATATTGGAAACATACAGCTCGCAGTTATGTTATAAGTGCCAATGAGAGAACTATCTTCCAAAGCTCAGATGAGGTGGATGCAAGCAATTACAGGTTTGTGTCACTGAGTTTTAAAGTTTGATGACTTATGTTAGTCATGACCATAACATTTTACTAGTAGACAATGGTTCATGTTTGAAACATAAACTACGTGTAATTTGAATGAAACATCTGATCAACAATATTGAAGTTCGGAATTTAAAACAATAAATAAAAGTATTTTAACAATTTTCCCATAGACTTCTATAGTAAATCTGTATGTTCTATTTTAAGCAAAGGCCGCAATGTCGGTTAGAAGAGCGGGTCATCGGATACATTTTTCAATCAATACCTTTATATTGAAATTGCGGCTTAGTATAATTCTATTTGGCTCAGTAGATTAAGCGGAGAAGATTTTTGTAAATTTAAAGAGTAAAAAAAAATACGAAAAATTGTGAAAATTGACTTTAAAGAGCAATAACTCCTTATGTTGTCAATTTAACTTATATGCAGATCTTACTTAGAGTGACCTGCAAACTGTATAAAACCATGTCAGTGTAACTGTTATGATATACCTGTGGTCCAGTTAATCAACTAGTATCTCATTTATGTCATAGATAGTAAGGTCACAGTGCATTATTAGTTGTTGATATTAACATTATTGACATATATAAGGCACAGAAGCGTGACGATATACCCATATCTGATTTTTATCATCAAAAGTGTTTTTTTTTTATTGTTACTTTAATGTACATTTCAAGGACAAGGGAAAATATAATACAGTGCTTTGTACTTTATTTGAAGCTGTAGGAAAGAACATTATCGTCGCGGGTTTTGTATCTTCTGCTTTCTGAATTGCTTTAGTTTAGGAACTCGTCTTTGGTGGAATAAAGAGGAAGATAAAATATATTAGCATGGCTAAGTTAAAGTTTTCATTTTTATTGATATCATGTCAAATTATATTTGTGATTATTTTTGGACTTTTGGCTGAGTATGAAGAACCAGCACAAGCAAAGTCAAGAAGTGGAAAAACTCCCGTCACAGCAATGTATCCAAGTAAGTGTCGAGGATAATTATGGCAAATATGAAGGTCTGTATGTTGGGATTCATTTCTCTATTTTTTTATTATTATTTTAGACCATTTCCTCTGTTGAGGCTTGTATAGGGTATATTGGGATACGGGATATTTGCCATTTTAATTTTAGGGATACGGGATATTTGTCCTAAAAGTAAATGGGATATGGGATATTGATGCATTTATAAGGATATTGAAGTTTTAACATGAAAAAAAATAAGTGGAATTTAAAAGTTAAGTACAGAAATATTTACATCTCACTTGATAAAATTGCCCCAAAAAGTTTAATATTAAAGTTAATTTTAGTGCTTTGTTGATTTTAATTGAGTTAATGGTCGTTTTATTTAAAAGTCATCCAAACCCAAGCGAAAAGTATTGATCTATTTTCGATATTTATATGCTCATATGTACTGATAATTTTAAAAGTATTTGTTTTGCTTTCCATACTTCGTTCCTTATTGTTAATTTTCCTTTTTTGGATGGTGATATTCCTTTGGCACTATCGTACAGTGTTTGTATATCACAACACCTCCGCTATGTCCGTGTCTTTTGTAACGATTTGGATTTTTATGAACGAAATCTATGTATAATAATTACTGGTAAATAATATTAAGTCAGGGATTTAGTTACCACAAATCACTTAAAATCTTTACTAAATTCTAGATTTGGTTTTGAAGTTTGGTTCTACCTGTGAAAAATTTATTTCAAACGGGATAGCACATCCTCATTTTTACGAAGATGTTGTTTACCGTGCCATTGGATGTTGGATGTGTAATGATTGATAATTTAGTCTCAGATGCATTACTTTTTATTAGTTGTAATTGGCTTTCAACTAGCTGTCAGTAACTGCAAGTACTCTCAGATCTGTACTTAGTGTCTTTTTGTTGATGGGATGTACAAGTACTCGGTCACGTCCACTCTCTGTTTTTGTTAGATGTATTTCTATTTGTATCCATCTGATGAGTTAAGCTTTTTTCAACTGATTAGTATAGTTCGTTCTTATTTTGTACTGTTACACCACTGTCCCAGGTTAAGGGGAGGGTTGGGATCCCGCTAACATGTTTAGCCTCGCCACATTCTGTATGTATGTGCCTGTCCAAAGTCAGGAGTCTTTAATTCAGTGGTTGTCGTTTGTTGCTGTGTTACATATTTGTTTTTGTTCATTTTTTATACATAAATTAGGCCGTTAGTTTTCTCGTTTGAATTGTTCTACATTTGTCATTTCAGGTCTTTTTATAGCTAACTATGAGGTATGAGCTTTGCTCATTGTTGAAGGTCGTACGGTGACCTATAGTTGTTAATTTCTGTGTCACGTGGTCTCTTGTGAAGAGTTGTCTCATTGGCAATCATACCACATCTTTTTTTATATTATATGCTCATATGCATTGATAATTTTCTTGAAATAATCATAGATTTTTGTTAGATTTGTTAAGCCTTATTGTTGTCAATGTTTTCCTTTGTTTTGATGCTTTATATGATTACATGATATTTTATACCTCTTATTTTTTACGTGGCGTGGCAAGGATCTTCAGAGATCTCCACGTTTCACAGATTGTTTTGATGTGCAACGGCTGTTTTGCCAGACAAGCTGAGGCCGAAGGACGTCAGAGCACGTCCCATATCAAAAAGTAGATATTTCGCTGTATAAACTATGTTAATAACGAATAATTACTAAATAATCAATGTACATTAATATATTTTCTTTCTATTACTGGTGTTGTGAGGAAGGAAATTAAAAAAAAAAAGTAACAAAAATATTGGGATCTATGTAATTCATAAAGGTCAAGATCACAGAGTCAAATGTTGTCTTATTTCTTTGCAAAACAAGGGCTGTGCAAATTTTGCCTGCGGTAAAAATATTGCAACAGTTAAGTGTAATGTAGGTACATTAGCAGAAAGCTTTCTTGTGTTAAATTTTGAGTTATTGAACTTGCATGCTAAATATCCACTTTTTGATATGACGTGATCTGACGTCCTATACATTCCAGCTTGTCTGGCAAAACAGCCGTTGGATGTCAGGGCAATCTTGGACAAGAGACAGGGTTGCGTCCTTCTATTCTTTCCAACATAGGTTAACGTATAGGATGAAGTTTCTTATCAATGAAAGAAAAATGCTAGCAAAATTATATTTTACAGTCATATGCATCACGGTTTGAACAATTAAAAAAAAGTCTGAAATTAGACCCCTTACACTAAATTTATCGTTTAACATCACATATAAGAGCTTGTTATACAAGGCTCTAAGATGGAACACTTCTTCTTTTGGACACATACATTGTATATTCTTATTTAACACTAGAAGTATGCACAAAATTTCCTTTAACACAGTTTGTTTTCCCAGAGTCAAAATTGTTGACGTTGTGATGATGAGGGAAAAAATGGGCTTGGGAATGAATTTATAATGATTTTTTGGGATATTTCAAAATAGTTTTAGGGATATGGGATATTTGTAAAAAATATTTATTGGGATATTAGGGGTAAACATTATAGGGATACGGATATTGGGATAAAAACTTAATGGGATATGGGATATTGATACCCCCCCTAAACAAGCCTCTCTGTTATCTTATAATTCCACACCCAGTTATTCTCAATTCTTTATGTTTTGCCTTTTAGTCTTCTATCTTTAATTATTGGCTTTTATTCTGTACTTTTGTACATTATTCACTTTTTTTTAATTTAAAACTCCGTCCAGATCAGAAAGATGAACTACCTAACCCTTTTCTGTACGTCATGTAGAAAGTTTACTTGAAAATTAAAACAAAATACTTTTATAAATTGTTACTTGGATGGAGAGTTGTCTCATTGACACTTATATCACATCTTCCTATATCAATTATCATTAATTGAACACCCCTTGTTTATGTACCAGTACATTGGCTGTATGCATAACTTGATACATCAACAAAATATAGATTATTATATAATAAATGAATGAATACACAATCTCAGTACAGAGATTAATTCAGTTACACAAATAAAATCATAGATTGCCAAACATACATAGTTTATACATATGATATATACATCGCATGGTTGAATATAAAAAAGAAGATGTGGTATGATTGCCAATGAGACAACTGTCCACAAGAGACCAAAATGACAGACATTAACAACTATAGGTCACCATACGGCCTTCAACTATGAACAAAGCCCATACCGCATGGTCAGCTAAAAAAGACCCCGAAATGACAATGTCTAACAATTCAAACGAGAAAACTAACGGCGGCCCAATTTATGTACAATAAATAAACGAAAAACAAATGTGTAACACATAAACAAACGAAAACCACTGCATTACAGGCTCCTGAAGTCTTATATATAAAAAAAAATACAACACAGAAAAACTGATCATTTATGTAAGAAGTTTTCCTGAATTCACTTCAATATTGTAAAAATCAACTTTTATTTAGTTATACTGTTATTTGATTTAGGACAAGTGTTTTATGTTATAAGACACATCAATAAAAAAAAAAGAAAGAGATGTGACGAAAAGAAAGGAGAAAAAACAAAAACACAAACTAAACCGAACACCAATCAAACGAAAAAACTTAAAGCATTTGAATGAGATTAACCAAAATACCGTCCAAATTACTACATATACTGGCGAATTCTTTATTAAATGAAAAAATAAGTTGATCAGAAAAAATTAAAAATTGAACGAACCTTTTAGGTCAGCGGTTCTCTCCTAATACTCTTATTTACTCTACCAAAAAAAAACTGCCTAAAGCGCTACAAGGGGTGTTAAACATCAACAACAAATCAATAGTCTTTTAGGTAATAAACAAAGGAAACAATTAGGCCTTGGTCACACAGCATAGGGACAACTCTTTCTTCATTCTTCTTTGAACAAACTCGATTATATTTGAATTCTATTTCAGTGTTCCAGGATGTGCATGTAATGATATTTATTGGTTTTGGGTTTTTGATGACGTTCCTAAAGCGGTATGGCTACTCAGCAATCGGGATCAACTTGCTCCTAGCATCATTTGTTATCCAGTGGGCCCTTATTGTTAGAGGCTTTATTCATGGCAACGTCTTGCATGGCGGAAAATTCAGCATAGGTCTAAGTGAGTAAGTTGTAAAACAGATTATTTAAGATCATACTTTATCTGATGAATTTGTAAATGTGACAACACTAAGGAACAGGATTTTATGCAGGTGGACGCGGATCCAGTCACTTTGAAAAGGTGTGGGGAACATAAACAGTGGACCCCTCGAAACTGGCATGCACGTGATCAGCACATGAAAAAAATATTCCATCACAATATAAATAGCAAGTGGAAGAAATATTATGTAATATTATGTCTCCTAGAATGTCCTCACTGAATAAAGTGTATAGAATATTTGTCAGAACAGATATCATGGATTCATTATAAGAAAGTTCATGAATGATACAATATACTTTGAACAAATATGATGTGGTATGAATGCCAATGAGACAGCACATTATATGTTAAAAAAACGGTCTCCAACACACTGCTGAACAGCAAGTTATAATTATTTAAAGGGCCCAAAATGACCTACAATGTATGTAAAACAATTCACAGGAAAACCAACGGTCTTGAATATATATATAAAAAAATGAGAAACAACAAACAACTATGAACCACACAAACAAACGACAACTACTGAACACATTATTTTGTATTATATTTTTACAGTATGCTGACGGCTGACTTTGCAGCAGCCACGGTCCTTATTTCGTTTGGGGCTGTTCTTGGTAAAACGAGTGCTTTACAACTACTTATAATGGCTGTGATAGAAGTTGTATTGTCACAACTCAATGAACATATTGGCCTTCAACTCTTAAATGTAAGTTCAAATGTAGTCAAGCATATAATTTTGTTTTTGTTTTCGTAAAAAATGTTGAACGCGTACATGTTTGGTCACAAGATATATCTATTAATTCGCGATCTTCGGAAATATTGCGTTGGTAGAAAAGTAAAGTTAAGTGATATCAAGCAATTAAGTGGATTTATGCATAAAAGTAAACATATTTTCACACTTTTTATAATTCGCCTATTTCCATCTCCACCTAAGGGGTAACCGGTTACAGTGAAGGTCACAAGATTATGGATTCAATGAGGTCAAATTATTCACTTGAAAGTAGTGTTTCTTAGCTTATTTTGACAAAATGGATCCAAATTATCTGATAAAAGCGAATTATTATTTTATTTTATCACTTTCATTAATGAATGAAAAAAAATGTCATATTTTAAGTTTATATCTCGTAGCTAATGCCCCTTTAAATACAATGAATTTAACTAAATCCGAGTCTGATAATATTTAAGTTCAAAAATTGAAAAAGATAAAGAAATGAATTTAAAAAAAATGTATTACAACCAAACAAATACATGAGAAGAATCTAGTTTGTTCGGGCGTGCATTCGGAACCAATTTAGTATTAGCGTTAGCGAGAGTACTTTTGGTCATATAGTAGGTGTTATTTCTTATAAGTAACCACATAAAATTTGAATATGATCTATTTTGTAATTATATTTTAGGTAGTTGATCTTGGTGAATCTATTTTTATTCACGCTTTTGGTGCTTATTTTGGGCTTGCGGTAGCAAGAGTATTATACAGTAACAATCTGGACGAACATCAAAATGAAGGGACAGTTTACCATTCTGATCTATTTTCCATGATAGGTAACCATATTTATTGACAATTTTATATTTTAACGCTTTAATTTTGATGAACTGAAAACAAATAAAGTACTGAAAGTGTTGCATAAAATTCCAAATTATTTGACTATTATAAGGTTGTCTCATTTTACAATTCATAATTTGTACAAACTTCCATGACAGCCATGATTACACCACAGAAACGGTTATAATAAACACAAAACTAAACAGTGAATTTAAACTTGAAGTAAAGATTAATGTAAAAAATAAAACATTATTGTATACCAAAAGTTCATTCATTGTAAAGTACTGAAGGAGTACTACATGTTGCAGGTAAATTATCAGTTTTTTCAAACTCATTATAGTAAAAAAGGTTTATAGAACTTAATACCAAAAAGACACATAAAACAGCATTTTCGCTCTCGCTTGTTAATGCTATATCAAATAACGTTTGTGAATACTTTAATTCCAGGTTTAAAGAACAGATATATTATTTCTTTTTTTGATTTAACAGGAACCATATTTCTGTGGTTGTATTGGCCAAGTTTTAATGGAGGAGCTGCTTCCGGTGGAGAACAGTACCGGGCTGTAATAAATACTTATTTGTCGTTGGTTGCCTGCACTATTATAACCTTTGCAGTATCGTCAATAGTTGATAAAAATGGGAAATTAGAAATGGTAAGTGTAAACACGGACTCATGATTTCCTTTCATTCAATAGATAAACGTGTTGACCAATTTTGAAAGTTTAACTGATAATTTGAAAAAAAAGAACGTGTATATTGCATGGACTAAAATCTTTAAATCTCCATCTTTTTGTTTGCTTTTTTGTGATCATATAAATGGTTGGTTGGTTTGTTGACATTAACTTGGTTTACGTCTAATGTCAAAGAGAGACGAAAGATACCAGAGGGACAGTCAAACTCATAAATCGAAAACAAACTGACAACGCAATGGCTAAAAATGAAAAGGACAAACAGACAAACAATAGTACACACGACACAACATAGAAAACTAAAGAATAAACAACACGAACTCCACCAAAAAATAGGGGTGATCTCAGGTGCTCCGGAAGGGTAAGCAGATCCTGCTCCACATGTGGTACCCGTCGTGTGGCACCCGCCGTCAACAAGCAGTACTGTACATCAATCGACAAACAAATTGCAACTGAACTGAAAAAGTATATAACGATCATATGAGCTTCCATCAAATTATCGGCAATGTTTGTGTTTACAATGTAGGTTCATATACAGAATGCAACACTTGCTGGAGGGGTAGCTGTAGGATCAACAGCTGGTATGCCTTTGCATCCTTGGGGAGCCCTAGTTATTGGTTGTTTGGCAGGACTATTATCAACTATCGGGTTTAGATTGATAACAGTAAGTATAAAAATCATCAGGAAAAAGGAGGAAAATGGCATGACTCTCAATCTATGGGGAGCACTTATAATCGTTAGTCCGACCTGTCTCTTTAAATATAGACTGCTGTTACTCTTAAATGTAAACAGGATGCTGATGAAAAAAATAGATATGCCTTTCAATCTATGTAGAGCTCTAGTTCTAAATTGTTTTGCTGGACCATTACGACATTTGGTTTTAGATTGTTGACATGAACCAGTAGTATAAAGTCAACAGGAAGCTGGTATGTGAGACACTTCACGACTATCAGTTTTAGATATTTTATTTTACAGCAAGTACCAAAAATTCAATAAGAAGCTGGCAAGCCTTTCAATCACCGTGGGTGATATCATATGTTATCAGTTAAGTGGTAGCACTGTTATCAACTATCGATTTTAGATTAATATTTATAATCTACTTTAGTCGACAGGAAGCTTGTTTGCCTCCAGATCAACATGATGCTCTAGTTAATAGTTGTTTAACATGACTCCTATGATCGGATTCCGATATTATATTGTTTGCAGTAAGTTAGATTCGACAAGAAACTGATATGTCTGTCAATGCATAGGGAGCTTAAAGCTAATAGTTATCGTGTGCTCGGCAACACTGAACTTATCGCGACTATCGGTTTTAGATTGATATCAGAAATTATGCTGAAGCTGATATACCTCTAGATCGATCAAGACGGAGCCTCAGTTATCAGTTTTAAGTAAGGATACTTAATCATTAATTGTTTTAGATTGTAAACAGTAATAGAGGGGTGCTCAGTACAAAAAAAAGTTCTTTTATATTATCAGTATGTCTCTTTGAAATCTGTCTCAGTTCGTCCCTGAGGGACTATCAATTGACTGAAGTATTACAAAGAACCTAATAAAACCGAGCTTTTAATCTTGATTATTTGAACGTGTATAAAGACACTTATAATTTGTTTTTCAGCCTTGTTTGTCATCTAAAATCAAGCTTCATGACACGTGTGGTGTACATAATCTACATGGTATGCCAGGGGTTCTTGCAGGCATCGCTAGTGCAGTATTGGCAGCTCTGTCTTCATATGAAAAATGGAGCGACAGGTATTATTAGTTACATAGTGTGCTAGTGACCGAATACGGTATATATGGGGTCAGTAAATTCCATATGGGACGAGAGCGAAGCTCGAATCCCCATATGGAATTAACTGACCCCATATATACCGTATTACGTCACTAGCACACTATGTAACGAATTTATCTTACCGACTATCTTAACGCGTGAAATTAAGACTAGTGATTCTCAAAATGAGCAAGTCTTCAATACTGTTAGCACTAAGAAAATACTTCCATTGATCTTACAAAAACAGACGCCAACAATAACGACTTGTAAGGTTTAAATGTGTTTTATGAATTTATATCAATCTTAATCATCAATTTCTTCGCCTGTTGGAACTTTTAAGATTTTTTTCTCAGTACCGTTTTGTTTTTTATAAAGGGACATAACACCATTACTAACCGTGTATGAAAGAAGCCCCGCCCCCTTCTTACCTAATAAGGAATATAAAGGGACGTAACTCCACTACTTACCGTGTATTAGATAAGCCCCGCCTCCCTACTAACCTAATATCAAATATACACGGTTTGCACGCGGACGCTTTTAACCAATCATATTCCTGGAAATGTATAGGATAAAATTGAGAATGGAAATGGGGAATGTGCCAAAGAGACAACAACCCGACCATAGAAAAAAACAACAGCAGAAGGTCACCAACAGGTCTTCAATGTAGCGAGAAATTCCCGCACCCGGAGGCGTCCTTCAGCTGGCCCCTAAACAAATATATACTAGTTCAGTGATAATGAATGCCATACTAATTTCCAAATTGTACACAAGAAACTAAAATTAAAATAGGTAAGATAATGAGTTATATTATTATGAAACATAATTTTGAAAGACAACAGATGGAATGTTAAATTTCTATCATGTTTAATTGGTAGTTGTAGACCTTAAAGTATCGCAAAGTGATATTTAAAGCGTTGTCTGTGTAATACCTTGAAACCTTATGACGGAATCTTGTCAAATTTATATATATATAGATTCCTGTGATTTTGTGAAGGTCAAGATCGATTTTAGCTATTTTAGCTTTTATCATTAATGAATGTAGAACTTTGGGTAGCGATAATGAGTCTTAGATCGATTTTGACCTTTCCGTTTTTAAACCCTACAACATTTTTGTTTTATTTGATCCTGTACGGGTCCAGTTTTGCAAATGATTTTCATGCAGGGAAATCAGGTTTGCAATCACTCAGTCATCATCTTGCATTCAATTTGATCAGCTGACGCTGCTGGATTTATAACATCCCTATGTCCCGTATTCCACAGTTCGATGCTGGCGAGAAAAATACTCACCACTACTAATGCATTTGACTTCAAATGAACTGTTTTCTTTTGTACAGTGTATTTGTAATTTTTCACGGCCGAGCACCTGCATTCAACAGCGCCGAGTACAAACATTACCATAACACGAATTCGACATGGGAACCAGGGCTAGGCAGGAGTGGGGTGGAACAAGGAGGGTACCAGATGGTTGCTTTAATAATCACGTTAGCTATTGCCTTGATAGGCGGGACAATCACAGGTACAGCATTTAAACATTATATGTAGATCAATTATACGCCATATTATACACATTAATCAACGCTTTGATAAACAGTTTTATTTTTGTTAATTTATATGTTTTGGAGTTAAGTATGACTTCTATTTTCCTGAACTAGTACACATGTTTTAGGGTCAGGCGAATCCCGCTTCAGGGTGCGTGATTCCTCGCTGTGTTGAAGACAAATTTATGGCTTTCTGCTGTTTTCTGCTCATTGGTCGGGTTGTTGTTACTTTGACATATTCCCCATGTCGATTTTCAACTGTATTGCATACAACTTAATGAGTTTGAATATTATATATGCCGAATAGATTCTACATGTTTTTAAACATTCGACGAATTAGGCCAAAATATCAAATTTATGTTAAAAGCCCACCTTCATATACAAAATTTCATAACGAACATTACTATGAATTGAAGCTTTTATCGTATTACAGAGTCTTATGTAAACTATTATATAAAAAACATATACCAATCTCATTTTTTGTCAGTTAGGGCAGGACACTAAAATATATTTTTGGCCTTCAGGAGGCAGGACACAAGAATATATTTTAGCGTACAGG
Source organism: Mytilus galloprovincialis (assembly GCF_965363235.1). Lineage (NCBI taxonomy): Eukaryota > Metazoa > Mollusca > Bivalvia > Mytilida > Mytilidae > Mytilus > Mytilus galloprovincialis. The sequence continues at coordinate 6,758,916 of NC_134847.1, forward strand.
AGAGGCAAAAACAAGTATATATTTTGGCTGCTGGAGGCGTGAAACCGGAATATGATTTAGCGTTCAGGAGGCCGGACACAAGAATGTATAATGGCCTTCGGAGGCTCGAAACAAGAATATAATATAGCGTCCAGGAGGCCGCAAAAAAGAATGTATTATAACCTTCTGGGGGCTCAAAACCAGAAAATAGTTTATTGTTTAGGGTGCCGGAAACAAGAATGTATTATAACCTTCTGGAGGCGTGAAACCGGAATATGATTTAGCGTTCTGGAGGCCGGAAACAAGAATGTATTATAACCTTCTGGAGGCGTGAAACCGGAATATGATTTAGCGTTCTGGAGGCCGGAAACAAGAATGTATTATGGCCTTCTGCAGGCTCGAAACCAGAATATACTTTAGCGTTCAGGAGGCCGGAAAAGAGAATGTATTATAACCTTCTGGAGGCTCGAAACCAGAATATAATTTAACGTTTAGGGTTCCGGAAACAAGAATGTATTATAGCCTTCTTGAGGCTCGAAACCAGAATATAATTTAGCGTTCAGGAGGCCGGAAACAAGAATGTATTATGGCCTTCTGGAGGCTCGAAACCAGAATATTATTTAGCATTCAGGAGGCCTGAAACAAGAATGTATTATGGCCTTTTGGAGGCTCGAAACCAGAATATAATTTAGCGTTTAGGGTGCCGGAAACAAGAATGTATTATGGCCTTCTGGAGGCTCGAAACCAGAATATAATTTAGCGTTCAGGAGGCCGGAAACAAGAATGTATTATGGCCTTCTGGAGCCTCGAAACCAGAATATAATTTAGCGTTCAGGAGGCCGGAAACAAGAATGTTTTGTGGCCTACAGGAGACAGGAAATCCGAATATATTTTGGCCTTGGTTATTAGAACAATTATTATGATACTTTACGTTTGACTATGGTAAGCTTTTATTCTAATCAAACTCAATAGTACTTGATAATGTAAATAATTTTATCTTCTTCCTTTTGGTCGTTTATACTTTTTCTAGTATCTGTTTTATAGGTTTTATTTTGAAACTTCCGGTTTGTGACAGACCTGATGGGGATTCGTTGTTTGACGACCGAGTACATTGGAACATATCTGCAGAAGGTTACCCATCAGGCGTTATTACAAATGGCGAGAGGAATTATATCAATAGCAGTGATGATCCAAGAACGTATGTATCAATTGCTAGTTTGATTTGGAGCAATTTATTGAATTTAGAATATAATCATGTGTATAATGTCTCGTTCGTACTTTTAATCCATGCTGTGACATTTTGGGGGCAGATGGCTGCTAGAAACACGCCTAAAATTTACCTTGAACAAATTACAATTCCAAAGCACAAGTTGTCAACACATAGATATATTTTGCATTCATGTAATTTTGAAACATTTAGTATATATACATGTGTGTAGTACAAATGTTGAAATTAAAATTGTAATATTTAAACAAAAAAAGCATGTATACATACGAAAAATTCAGTTCAATAAATCAATGAACTCACCATCCAAACATGTGGATTCATTTATTTTCGTAGGTATCAATTTTTGTGGCTTGGTAAACGCTTGCATGTTCGTGGATACTTGATTTCGTAGTTTTGCCAATCTTTACATACAAAGCCTATACAAATTTATAATTCGCTGAACATTTAAAATCATGGTTCACCTGTACCGACAAAATTAATATCTACCGAATGATAATGAATCATGGTAAGCATTTCCTGCATCATTTGGTATATATTTATGTTATAAAATGATGTTATACTTATATTTTCACTTTCAGACCTTTAATATAATGGAATATGCAAGCAAACAGAAAGCTAGTACACTAAAGGTGGTTTCAGTTGTGACGTACTGCATTACTGTGTAAAATGGAAATTGGAGACAAAAACATTTCTTAAATAGTGTGCTTTTTTCTTGATTGCTATTGAATGTCTTATGTTGAATATAGTGAATACTGTTGTATACAACAATTGAACTTCTTTTATTTACTACAGGAATGACCAGTACTACTTAGCTACAATTAACTTCGTATTTTGCGTTCAAGCTGGTGCAATGCGAGTCTTGATGTCTTTCAAAAAAATTGAAATTCCTTCTTAAGGAGATAAATTCTATATTGCATTCTAGTATTTATGTATTAGAATTCTAGCAGCTCTCGCTGAAAAAAAAGTGTGTTCAATATTCCGGAGCAATTTCCTTGTTCCTCACATTGAAAGATTTCTGGGCACCATCATCATTTATGGCCGTTTATATAGAAAAACAAGTCTCACAGTGACTGTTAGTGGTAGAGTAGGACTGCTAAAACGTCCGGTCTCAAAGGGCTCACCATGGTGGGGTGTGGGTTTCCTGAGCTTCTAAATCTTTAATCCATTACGTTGTCACTTGTGAGCATGTCTTAACGTTTTTTGTTTGCTTTGGTCATTGCGTCGTCCATTTTCCTTTAATTCTAATTTTGATGAGTTTTGATCACACCGTCAACACATTCATTGTACTTGTGTGCCAATTCTATAACTATATCTGATTTTCATTTACTTACAAATCACTTAAACCGTATTTTTGTTTACATATTGGTAGACCAATAACTGCGATATGCAGATTTCAGAGCTGCACTTGCCTGTTTGCAAAGTACAATTCTACCTTTATCATATATTACTAAACCAAGATACCATTATCTTAAGATCGGACTTTTTTTTTGTTGAAATACAATGTAGTTCTATTGATTGAATGAAGTGTATTAATTTAAACGTAATTCATTCTGAAACAATACTTGATTCTAACAAATGTTTCAAATATTACAGAGCAAGGTGCAAGTTTCCTTCAAAATATCTAAATATAATATACTGTTGATTCATTTAATTCGTTGGATACAAATGCTCGTGGGTTTCTTGGGAATAAGTAAACCACGAATTCAAATGTACAACGAATTACAAATTTTCCATAGGCTCTGTATGCCGTCACTAACAAAACCACGAAATCAAATATCCACGAAAATGCTAGATTTCCTCAATCCAAAGAAATCGATACCAATGAAAATAAGTAAATCCACAGAACACCAAAATGAGTCACAAGCTGTAATGTTTCACCTGCTTTACACGTCATGATTTGATTCATATTGACAATCTATACAGTTAGCATTATAAATTATCTATGTAAATGAGGTCATGGTCAAACGAACCCTGCAAGACAGATATGTACAGTTAACATCGTGTTTAAAACATCTGCGAATCAGACCTTATAACAAAAATTTAACATGAATTAAGCATATGAACCATAAAAGATCATAAAATGATCTCAAGGTCAAATGAATAGACAACATTGCATCCTACAATCATTTCTGAACCATATATAGTTCACATTTTCTTACCGTAGAATGTATCTTGATATAAACACGAAAACTTGATATTGACTTATGAAACTTCTTTTTGGATTCTTATAAATTCTAAAGAACTTCTGGACAATTTCAAATCTCGGTCTATTTCTTAAACTAATTCTAACATACTTTTGATTTTTTAACCTTGTATGCCAATATTGCCCATGTGAAACTATAGAATTGTTTTGTATAAACATTAAACGACAAAATTTCTTCCTATGTGACGTCTAAATTTTAAGACACGCGAAGCAATAAATGTGTTTTTAACTTGATATTTGGAAGAATAGATAGTAAACCCGGTTATCGTCAAATACTTTCAACAAAAGTTTAGACAAAGGATCTATTTTTTTTCAGGTTGCACTGTACATAAATCTAAAGATTGAGCGACACAAACCATACTAAATTCATTGGTGATCTCAGGTTATCAAGAAGGGTACACAAATACGTATCCACTAGTGGCAAAGCGGGAAAAAATATTTTGAATTTCGTTTACACAGCATTGAGGGATACATCGATTTTGTGTTTTTGTATACTTGCTATTATTTTGCATTTATATGAAGTGTTAAATGCCATATGATCAATAAACGCCAGAGATGGAATTTACACGTTGTGTGAATACCACGAATAAACTGATATCTTTCTATTTGTTAAGACCATATATGTTGTCTTAAAAAATAACCAGTAGAAATAACTTTTGAAGCGTTTAGCTGGATTCAACAAAACGAGGAATTTTTAAAGCCGAATATTTGAAAGCCAATGATGTATAAGAAACGAAACGGTTGAATAGTAAAAAACAGGTAAAAAATGACAAAAATTATAGACCAATCAATTTAAGTTTAACTTTGTTTGAAACGTCCAAATTTGAAAAAGAACAATTTTAATTCTTTTTTCTTTCTTCACTTTGTCTAATAATAAAAAACATCACCCTTGACATTCGTTGGAATCAGGCGTATCATAACAGTTTTAATTTATTAACAATCCTTGCAAATATTGATTTCTTTCAAATTTACCATTAGCTACAGTGAGAGCAAGCGAAATCGTGTTCCCCTTAGGACAATTTAACTGCATCAATTGATATAATACAATGCATTTCTGTTTTTGTTTATAATAAATTAGATATAAGAAAATGTGGTATGAGTGCCAATGAGACAACTCTCCTTTGTAAAAGTAAACCAATATAGGTCAACACGGAGCCTTGGCTCACATCGAACAGCATGCTATAAAGGGCCCCAAAAAATGTCATATGTAAAACCATTCGAACGGGAATTGACCGTTTAACCGTATATATGTCGTGTACATGTGATTATTTTGTATAGGTTATTACTTGTACAAACATTTTATACAAGTAATTACTTGTATGAAGCCATCATACAAGTTATTATTTGTACAAATACAATTTTTCAAGTAATTACTTGTATGAAGCCATCATACAAGTTATTACTTGTACAAATACAATTGTACAAATAATTACTAGACGTACAATTTTTACAGAAAAAATATATTAACTTTTACAAATCATTATTCTAGCTTTGCCTATTTGATGTTCTCAACAAACCGTTTTCCTTTAAAGAAATAATTTATGACTAAAACCTAAAGGTATGAACTTTCAACATGTTTGTACTTTTTGTATAACAAATATATAAGCAAAACTTAAAAAAAAAATGTAAAAACTAAAGTGTAAAGATGGAAAACAGTATAGAAAAAATTTAGCAAAGTAATATCTGCAAATCATTTGAGGTCAAACTGATATTACTTGCGAGCGATATCAGGCTCTTATGAGCAACAAATCCAGAAATGCTCTTTTTAATATCAGTTTGACCTCAAATGATTTGCAGATATTACTTTGCTGAATAATTTTGTCAATTGCGCTTTCTCTCTTTCTATCATTATATTAGAGATAATACATAAATCAAAACTGCAAAAAATAGTAATAATAACCTAAAAATGGCTGTTCGAACTTGTTTAAAATTTTCATAACAGATAGATCATGACCCATTCAGTATCACTTTAACTCCCTTTCAGTTTTGCACTGTTGTAATTTTTGAGATATAAGTCAAATGAGACAATATCTGAAAAAGACTTAATATTGGCACGTTCCATTTTTAACCAGCAATTATTTTTTATTCAGGCATCTTTTTGGAAAATTTTCAGTTTCAGTATTAAAAAGAGTATATAATGCAGCAACTACATGAATATGATTTATTATGCTTTACTTTTGTTTCCAATATATGATATTACATTTACTACTTTTTATCAAGATATATATTTGAAAATAAATGGTAGAAGGGTTTTATTTTATTTTTGCTTTTTACTACTTTGTCACTTTGCACCATTAGTCTGTATGTGGCAACACGCTGTTTAGCTTAAATTATTATCTTTTTCTCAACAAAAATTGTTAAAGTAATTACTGGTACAATTGCATTTGTACAAGTAATTACTTGTATGATGGCATCATACAAGTAATTACTCTTACAAAATTTTTGTACACGTAATAACCTGTACAAAATAATAAAATGTACACGACATATATCAGACTGAGGTTTATTACAGGACAATATGATACGAGAATTAGAAAAAAACCGTCTCCATCTATTAAAAAAGGACATATTGGGTAAGAACATCACTCGATTTTTATTTTGTGATCTAGCTTTAACAATAAAATGTCGCCAAACTGTGATTACCTGATTTTTCAATCGTGAAAACTTTTCATATATAGTGAAATAATGTTTATCAAATCAATTGTTTATTCTTATCCCACGCTTTAAGTAGGTAACTCATTATCCTTATAATGACTTTGAAACAAATAATTTCAAATGAGTTTCGACAGTCTGGATGCTGCAGAAGTCAAATTAAAGATATCGCATATTGCTACATTCCGAAAGAATTTTTTTGCCAAATCCAATTTTCCCATCATCTGTGCAGAAATTCCCAGGAAGTACATTGTATGAAATAACTTGAGCATTTTTGCCTTACGCTCAGAAACGGTTTGCTTGTAATTCATGTTATCGATGAATTCCCGTAATAGTCTCATAAATGCATTTTCGTATGAATCAACATTTTCAAGATAGTAATAGCTCAGAAAGCGAATAAAATGTGCCATTGGTTTGCAAGTATATACCATAAAAGGGTCCTGGGCGTCCTGTTGTAGTTCTGGTAAAATCGCCAATGATTTGGAATCGAGGTTGATGTCAAGATTTGTTAATGCTTTTACTATGGTGATTGTTTTTTCATGTTTCATCAATTCCATAACATTATCATGTAATTCATGAAATACAACGATTTCAAAAGATGTTTCCACCGGAACCAAAAAAGTTTTGTCTGTGAACTTTGACAAGACATGCTCTGTTATAATCAATGCTTCTAGATAATGTTTATGACTATAGAAGAATGTTGCTAACACCAACCATCCTGATATTGCATCTGAATTAACACCAATAAGTAATTGACTAAGATAATGTTTATATTTGAAGTATTTTTGTTTGTTGGTTGATCTGCAATGCATATTTGGTATCTCAGATACAAAATGGTGTGCATCTGCAAAAAATAAGTTAAATATGCTTCTCGACAGACAACTTTTAGAATGATGCAAAATGTTTTTCATCAATCTGTTAATATTTCCTATTGCTCTTCCGGAGGAAAAAAGATGAATTGTTTCTTGTGCCAATATCGTTTTTGGGCTTAATTGCCTTCTCATATTACATGAAGAAATAGGATAATCATGGAGAGTTACTGAAGATGAAAAACATTGAATGCCTTGCTGGTATAAATTCCGAAGAAGACCGACTAATTTCCTTTTGTTACTTATGTCGAACCGAGAATAGAAAAGGTTATTGTTAGGAATAAAATAGTGTAATAGTGTTGAATACTCTACACAGTATAACAATTTCTGTAGGCATGCAATAAAACAAGGAATAATGTTGTCTGGTCGCCAAACAGACAGATCCAATTCTTCAGATATCCAAAACATTAGAGTTTTTAAGAAATATGAGCACAATAACCCTTTTAAACCTGGTAACTTCTCTATTATTTCTTTCAACAAGATTTTCAATAAAGCATAGCACAGTAACTGGGTATGACAGAAGGAAAATATCAGCATCTTTTCTGCAACTGAAAACGATATCCTCCATTCAAAATTTTCATTAATGGATCCTTTGCAACCAATAGGAACAAATAAGACGCCTAATGATATTATTTGTGAAATAAGATCAGGTGGTGGCCATTCTGTACGTGGTCTGCTGATCCATGGTTGCGCTTGTGATATCCATTTATCACATTTGATGCAATATGCAATATCATTCTGTTCTAAATCATCCGATATACATGGACCATGAATATTATTTAACATAGGTTTTGTTAATACTAAATGTCTTAAATGATGTATTTTGAAAAGTTCGCTTGAGAGCAGCATCTTACCATTTCTTTGTTCTCGCATTTGTTCAGTAAACACAAACGATACGCCATATTTAGGTAACATATTGAGGTATGTGAAACATGGTGGCGTTTCGTCGGTGTCCATGAGAAGTGCCACTCCCCAACGATCAGTAACATCACTCATTGATTCGTATACTCTAAAATCAGGTTCTATAAACATAACATCGGTGTCACTGCCTTTAAAATTTAGTCCTTCCCCTTTACTACCACTGCTTATGCGGGGATAATTATTATCCATGGCTATATCTCCTATAGTATATATCAACCGCCTTGACTTTACTATTTCTTCTGATCCCACTTTCTGACACAGATATGCGTAAAATTTAAGTGATTTTATTCTATCTGACTTTGACATTTGATGATTTTTTTGTTATCGCTTTAGTGTATTTCCTTTTTTATAGGCATGCTGTAAAATGAAAATAAATATGCACTTGTTAATATGAATTTGCAAGCTTTGGCCGTTTGACTATGCAGATATACAGTCATGCTCTATTACTTATAGGGTTATATAGCTTTAATAGCATGATTAAATAGAAATTCAAACTTTGTACAAGATGGACAATTATTTAGGATGTTTATAGCTATTTAAAACCTAGTGTAAACGGTTGAAAATTAATTTGACAAAATCTCTTTTTCATTTCCTCATTTTTTCTCTTCTTCTGTCTCTTCTTTATTCTCTTTTTCTCTCGTGTTTTCTATAAAATTTGACAAAAACTTTGTTTTTTACTAATGTCTTTGGACAGTTTTGGAGAAACAAAGATTTCACGGGAAAAAACTAGAGGCTCTAAAGAGCCTGTGTCGTTTATCTTGGTCTATGTGCATAATTAAAAAGGGACACATATGGATTCATGACAAAATTGTGTTTTGGTGTTGATGTGCTTGCAGATCTTACTTTACTAACCATTATTGCGGCTTACAATTCTCTCTATCTGTAATGAAGTTGGCCCAGTAGTACGAGTGAAAAATATTTTAGAAAAATTTAGAAAAATTTAGAAAATTTATGAAATTTGTTAAAAACTGACTATAAAAGGCAATAACTCTGTAAGGGGTCAATTAGCCATTTCGATCATGTCGACCTTATTTGTAGAAACTGAATGGGTCTATCAATGCCCATGCTACGTCAATCTTTAAAGACCCAAATGTTGCAAAACACCTATCCTACCTCCATGACAAATATGTTGTTGTCCCCGCAGATAAAGCCCAAAACAACATCGTTTTTGTATGTAAAACACATTACATTAACTGCTTGATAAACGAATTAGGTATTGACAATTCACTTGGAAACTCAACATATACCCTCACGACACTTACCAAAGAGGAAATCCTGGATAATCATAGGTCTGTTCTGTGTTCCTTTGGAATTTCAACCAAAGATGAAGAACTGGATCTACCATCACTGTATTGGATACCTAAACTACATAAGTGTCCTTACAAACAACGGTATATTGCTGGGTCTTCCAAGTGCTCCACGAAACCTCTTTCTAAATTATTAACATCTATTTTATCAGCAATCAAAGACGGGCTTAAAAGTTATTGTGAAACTGCCTATTCTAGAGGGGGCGTGAATCAGATGTGGATACTTAAAAATTCCAAAGATCTTTTAGAGTACATACAATCTAACTCTCTTTCATCTGACTTGGGACAGGCACATACCTAAATAATGCGACAGGGTTAAACATGTTAGCGGGATTCCAACCCTCCCCCTAACCTAGGACAGTGGTATAACAGTATAACATAAGAACGAACTATAAAGATCAGTTGAAAAAGGCTTAACTCATCAGATGGACAAACATACAAGTGGACATGGCCCGGTACTTATAAATCCCGACACATAAAGACACAATGAACAGATCTGAGAGTACTATCAGTTATCTGACAGCTAGTTCAAAGCCACTAACAACTAATAAAAACATCATGCAACTAAGACTAAACTATCAATCCGTACACATCCAACATACAATGGATATAGTGTAAAGACGTCATAAATAGCCAGAGAAAAACATGACCTTGTGCAATGCCAAGTTACAGGTATCGACAGATTGAAGATCCATGAATATGTATATGCATATAACATACTAGTAATATTTAGTTAGCCTTTAATTTACTGATAACAAAATCAATATTTATACCAATAAAACAATATTCAATGATCTTATTACAGTGTTGAATAGGTAACCTTTTAAAATAAGTTTATTTAAAGGAGCGACAAGTTTACATGGATCATTTCTAAATTTCCGGGCACGGTTAACAACATTTCCGTAAAAATGAGGATGTGCTATCCCGTTTGAAATTAGCTTTCTACAGGTACAACCAAACTTCAAAACCAAATCTTTATATCTATGGAAACATTTAGTAGAGGTTTTAAGTAATTCATGGTAACGATATCCCTGGTTTAATAATTTACCAGTAATACATAGGTTGCGTTCGTTAAAATCAAAAACGTCACAACAGACACGGGCATAGCGAACAAGTTGTGAAATATAAACACCGTAAGATGATGCCAAAGGAACATCACCATCTAATTTCCGCAGTATATTGAGAAAATTCTTGATTATTTAACGAAAAAATATCATCAAGATAACGGTAAGCGTTGTTGAATTTATCAATTAAATGCAATTTCTGGGTCTTTACTGAGTTTAGTCATGAACTGTGATTCGTAACAGTACAAAAACAAGACTGCTATTAAAAGGGCACAATTAGTGTCCATGGGGATACCTACAACCTGTCGATAAACTTTGTTGCCGAAACGTACATAAATATTATCAAGGAGAAAATTAACAGCTTCAATCATCTCATCACACCTCCAGTAAGTATATCTAGCATATTTACCTTTCTCATTAGAGAAGAAGGCTTTAAATGAGTTGCAGCAAATATATTTGCATTCAGCTTTACCAAACGACCATTTAATTAAATAGGACAACTTTGATTTAATAAGATAGTGTGAAAGTGTAGTGTAAAGAGTAGAAAAATCAAAACTGTCAACAGAATCAAAAGGACCATCAAAAGCACGTAATTTATCTAAAACATCCAAAGAATTTTTAACACTCCAAAAATGGTTTATACCACTATGTTCATATATTTTATTACAATATTTATGATAAGCTCTTTAATAGTAGTTAATGAACTAGTTATTATAAGAGCACTGAAAGATTAGTTGTAGAACACTTACTAGAGGCCGAGATGAAACGATATTTAAATGGTTTTTTGTGTAGTTTAGGTAGCCAATACATAGTAGGGAACCTTCAAATGTTCAGAAGAAGCCTTAAGCTTTGATGTGGTTGTGATATGTTTGTTTACTATATGACTCTCTGTGGAGCGGATGGACTTGAATGTAAGTGAATTTAAAATTTCATTCTTATGAACGTCCGTGTAGTATTTACGGCATACCACCACCACATTGTTGGCTGCTTTGTCGGCCGGTACAAACACAAAAACGCTTTTAAAGTTCTTGAAGTGTATTTCTTATTCTGGAAATAGGTGTATTATGTACTCTATTATTTACTTCTAAATTATTTTCAAACTGTGATATTCTACCGCATTCATACATTTATTTAAATAAGAATCAAGAGATTTTTTATCAGATTTTTCTCGTTTACACCACTTTTTACAAAACGAGGAAAGAGCATCTTTGGTGACTTGACGACACTCTTTCCAATCTATTTTAGATGGAGGACGATATTTGGGTCCTTTTTCAAAAAGTTTTTAACCTCTCTGTCCTGGACGATATTGAGGTCCCCTGTAATAACATGGCCATAGGTAACATATCTAAACTTCGACGATTCACAGTTTCAAGTTAAGGGAGTATTAATATCTATATTCACGTCTGTTGTAACCGACGTATAAAAAAAATTAAACTTCTGGTTTTTTGTTTGTATGTGTATGAAATTATACATCTATAAAAAAAAATTTAAGGGTTTTGGAGCCACTGAAAGCCAAGAAGCTATAGAACAAATGATGCAAAATCATGCTTTCTGGGTGTTCCAAAGACCCTTTCATAATCTGAAAATGCAAGTTTTGTTTTAATAATTTGTTGACAATATTTTGGTCTCAAAGCAAAATGTATAAATTCAGTGTAAGACTTAATTTTCTAGGGACAACATCAAAAGACCAATTTTCATGATAAAGCAAAAATGGAATAGACAACTTTCGAGTTCGATGCATATCCGTCAAAAAAAGTGAACGTCATTTGTGCGTTTAGGGGCGTCGTCACTTCCATTCCAATGTTGAGCGAGTGGTTGGAAAACTATAAGTCTATATTGTACGAAATATTCGGCAAATTGAATTTTCAAAATTGACAATCAGCATTGATGTCATTAGGGAATTGTCATTAAGTACCTACAGAACAATCATTATTTCTAGTTTATCCTGCACAAGGACGATCGCTAAGACGCTCGATGAACGCAAATAGTGCAGGGATACAGGCGACCCCCTCTATATGGTAAATGACGTCATCAGCGCGCATAATTGACGAGTTTTTTCCGGTGACGGATGAAATCGAAAGGGATATCTATTTACACCACTGGGTCGATGCCACTGCTGGTGGACGTTTCGTCCCCAAGGGTATCACCAGCCCATTGGTCAGCACTTCGGTGTTGACATGAATATCAATTATATGGTCATTTTTATAAATTTCCTGTTACAAAACTTTTAATTTTTCGAAAAACTAAGGATTTTCTTATCTTCAACTTTTTACCTTTTTGGCTCTATACTTATTTTGATCTGAGCGTCACTGATGAGTCTTATGTAGACGAAACGCGCGTCTGGCGTATTAAATCATAATCCTGGTACCTTTGATAACTATTCACATAGTCAAGTCTGTGACTGCTGTTTTTTTCTTAAACTCATGATCAAGTTCATAACAAAGTTACTAGATTACACAAAAGAATGTAACACTAACAGAATACAGAAGGGCAATCAATGAACAAAAGACAAATAAATAAGGAACATTGATCCCGAAAAATCAGGGCTACGTCTTAGGGAAAATAGAACTTGCATGCTTGTTACAAGGCACTCGCCGTGAACGCAATTTGATATAAGGCAAGCGTTTGGTTTTGAAATTTCCTATATGAGGCATTTGCCTCAATGTAATTCCGGCCCTGTTAAAATAAAAGTGAGGTAAGGTTTCCTGGGACAATATACCTCAAGTTAAATGAAACCATAAATAAACTTTACTTTCATTGTTTAAAAAATTGGGAAGTGTCTCCCGATTTTTTGGGGAAATAAGATGAATTTATGAAGAATCTGGTGCCATCTCATACTTTCGATTAGACCTGCTGAGTTATTTTATTTTCAAAATCCTCCTGCCCCCCTCCCCCTCCGAAAATCAAATGGTCGTCCCCCTACTATGTTTTAGATGTCACTTGACAGCGATAAAATGTCTTCTGATAAAAAAAAAAAAGATAACAACATTCGTAAAATTAATAAAAATTAATAAAATAAACCTTATTTTTCTTACCTTTTAATACAATGATGCACATTTACAAAATATTATAAATGATCACGTCCACAATACATGCAATCGATGTGTATGACATATGAGGTAAATGTAACAAGTTTAATCTTGACGACTGAGATAACATAAAAATATGGATATTTTTGTCTGAGGTCATTTGATACTTTCGGAAAATTGAAAACCTATTTGAAGTAATTAGAAAGTTAAAATAAGTAGCTTTAGACAACACTCAATCTTTGTCATATCAATGCATCTGAGTTTACCATTAAACTACGTGACTTTTACCTCACTAGTTAATTGACGAAACAAATGTGGGACTAGACTATTTAAGTTAGCAACGACAATAACGGCAGTTGTGTTAACTTGATAACCCAAAGCATAAAACCCAACTTGTACAAAATAAAAAAAATATAATCATATACAATACAATAGTAATTATTAAAAATACTTAGCAACAAAGTAATATTCAATATAAAAGCAAAGCAACAACCTCATCACTTTAGTAATGGTACTGGGACGTAATACTACCTACATAAGAAACTGTCTGCACCAAGTCAGAAATATGGCAGTTTTTTATCCATTCCTTTAATGTGTTTTAACTTTTGATTTTGCCATTTGAGAAGGGACTTTCCATTTTGAATTTTCCTCGGAGTTAGGTATTTTTGTGGTTTGGCTTTTTATATATCAATAATAACAACATGAAGAAGAAAAGTTTAGAATTTCAGTATGTAAATACTGTGGATTCATTAAGACATTAGAACATTTGCTTACAGAATGTGAAGCGTGGAATTACCTTCGAGATCCACTACTACAAACAATTAAGAACTACTAACCACAAATATGAATGTGCGTGAAGAAGACCTCACATGTGAAATGACAATTCAAGTATTACTGGACATTACAAAAATACAAAAGATATACAGAGTCACATCTGACCTGAGAGGTTATGATTATAAATGAACAGTTTACAAAACTTTAATTTTTGAAATACTATGGCTTTTCTACCTCATAAAAAGATTACCGAACCTATGTTCGGCAAAACGTTTAGGAATTTTTGGTCCACAATGCTCAATTTCGTACTTTATTTTGGCTTTTTATTTTTTTCATTCGAGGTCACCTCAGTTTTTATTTGTAACTCGCAGCGGTATACTACTGTTGCCCTTATTTATGAGTATATCCAAAATCAAACGCTCCACCGCCTCTCTCGAACGGAAAACACCCGTCATATTCCTGATTTATACAGATAATTCCCTTATATGGGTCATTTTCAAAAAATGACGAATTTTCAGTACACCCATGCTAATTTGTTTATTTCTAATGCATATTTCAGTTGTAATGGTTTAAATGAAAGCTTGTCGGAATTATGATTCAGAACATCAGAACATTGATTATAAACACGATTTACATCTATTTTGATAATATTAAAATGTATTCAAGTCCGATTTTGGGGGTATTTGTGTCAGTGTCAGAAAAACACATTTCAAATAATTTTTTCCGATTTTCTGATCGCCTTGATATCTGCAAAAGGGACTTTTTAAGAACGTTAATAATTAAGATAACGAAAAATCGTAGCTTCTTCATAATTATACAAGTACACACCCGTGATATCGTGGGTCCGTGACTGAATTAAAGTATATAACTATGCCTAAGCCTTATTTTAGCAATTGGTATTGTCATCTGATAAAGTCATGTCGATTATAAGATACACAGTTTTCTCTGCTTTCAAATCTTTCTATTTGAACCCGTCGACCTGGAACTTATCAATTATTGGAAATATTAATTATTTGGAAAACAAAAGGTCCAGGCTATCCAGGAATGGGGTATTTTTTAATCAACAGCATTGTCCTATATTAGTTATCTTAGAAAGTCTTGCTGATTGCTGAATAAAGCTACAATTGGGAACAATTTCACAATGATTGAATTTAGTAGTGTCAGCCCTTTGATTATGACCGTGTATATAGCAAAATCCTAAATACACCGTTTGGTGGTGCGCCTGTCAAATGCGGAACGTACAGATAAGGTAATAGCTAACAGGTGAATATACTATTGGTATCGGTATCGGATTAGACCGGAACTTGTTAATTATTGGCAATATTAATTATGTGGAAAACAAAAGAGTCTGGAGTGGTGTAATTTTTAATCTACACCATTGTCCTATATTAGTTATATATAGAGTTGAATTCTTTGATTTGTCGTTTTTACCCGAT
The DNA here is from genome assembly GCF_965363235.1 of Mytilus galloprovincialis. Taxonomy (NCBI): domain Eukaryota; kingdom Metazoa; phylum Mollusca; class Bivalvia; order Mytilida; family Mytilidae; genus Mytilus; species Mytilus galloprovincialis. The sequence goes on from NC_134847.1 coordinate 6,774,378, forward strand.
GACGGCTGACAAATTGGACCTCGTAATTTTAGTATTATAGATGTAACATATCATCTACAAACTAATTCAATCAATGACATGCATGAACTTCATAGCCATCCTGTTACCGCTACTTAACATGCTTAAATCAGCCGTTAAATTGTTCTCCCTATGAATATTGAATCAGTCAGTGTTGATGTCAAAAGTGCAAAGTAACCTTACCACGGTAGGTATAGTGTCCGGCTAGGATCGTGGTTTTTCGAATGATTTGGTCCATTTTTTTCGAGTGTAGTTCGGGCTTTTTCGAATGATGAGTTAAGTTCAATTAACGGATATTTCGTACTTATAACAGTTTTTAACATTACTACCCATCTTATATTGAATACTATATATGTTTTTATCAACAAAGAAGCTTAATTTCCTTGTATTTAATAAAAAAAAATCAGTGTTTGTTATTGTCCGGGTTTTTTCGAGAGCAATTAACTGTGAATTCGTTCTGGTTTTTAGACAAATGGTCCGGGTTTTTTACAGAAAATTTTAAGGTATTACCGTATTCTAGGCTTTAAAAAATGACTTTTTTTTCTAGTTTATAACTGTAATTAAGTGAAGGACAATATTATATATTCCCAATAAGTAATCAAAAATATATAAAAATGAATCTTTCTTCAATTTAATGCACACATTCTGTTTGGAGAGCGTTATACAACTGCTTTCCAGTGTTCATTTAGAAATAACTTGATATTTGACAAAACGGTGTCCAGAACATTATGCAGGGAACTTTAACTTCATTTCATGCTACTTCTGATTTCAAAGTTAATAATATTTCTTGTGGTAAACTCCGGAGATTAATAAAAAGAAACCTATTAATAAAAAGAAAAAAAACATAAAAACACACACACTTAATCCAATTCCACCCCATTTTTATTGCCATTGACCACAAAATTTGAATAAAATTTCAGATAAAATCAACAATGAAATGAATAGTTCATTAGCCTAAATATGATCCTTTAGCAATGATAGACAAATACAAAATGTGTATATCATATGCTATCTCCAGATAGATTGTTCAGTGCTTCGAACGACATCAGGACCAACATTGTAATGTCTTGATTAATATTCATATTTTCCACTTTTTAGACACTTTTCATTTATTGAAAGGAAGTTATCATGTACAAATAGATAATGAAACATCTAAGATGTATACTCTTGTAAGAACATACATCTCTTTTGAGAACAAACATACATCTCATCTTATACAATATATGTATGTACGTATACGTCTCAATTCGAATTGTATATGCTTATGTTCCCGACCATATGAGTATAAAGACCATACGCGTATGGTCACGACCATATGAGTATAGACCATATGCGTATACTCATATGGTCAAACTGTACTCATATTGTCGGACCATATGATAGATATATATATGAAGATGTGGCATGAGTGCCGATGAGACATCTTTCCATCCAAATAACAATTTATAAAAGTAAACCATTATAGCCCAAGGTACGGCCTTCAACACGCGGCCTTGGCTCACACAGAACATTAAGCCATGAAGGGCCCCCAAAATAACTAATTCAAAACCATTCAAACGGGAAAACTAACGGTTTAGGGGTGGAGTGGGGTAGAAAAAAATTCAAACGAAAGATATATTTATGTTACTTGGCGAAAAAAGTAATAAAGTGGCGACAAATATAAGTGCCCAAGGGGAAACCCAATTTGAAACCATATAGGTATACATTAGAAACGATTCAATAATACAATAAACATATCTATAACAATGACAGTTACATGAAATGTATTTATTTTATAGTTCAAAGGCTACCCAAAACAGCACAAGTTACAAGTTGAAACCCATTGTCTTTCAATTACTTGTCTTAAGTTGGGTGTATCTGTTTTCTGTCCGTCTCTAGTATCAATTATTAGACTCTATATTATATCGATATTTTTTTGTCAGTTAGTAAAACAGTTGAACTCTTATTTAACAGTTCATTAAGACATTTTAGGAAGTTATCTTCCAAGTCGACATTTTGATGTTCAGTAATAGTTATCCCATGAGGTCCAAATACTTATATGGTCCGGACACTCACATTAGATTGTTGACATCACGGAGATATACTGTGCATGCAATTTATTAGATGTGAGAAAAGAATATATACAAATGAACGATACATATTTCATGATAAAATGCAAGTGTTGATACACCATGTACCTTGGAAGTACTTAATTTAAGCCTTTATTTTATAGTTTTTAAACGTAAACACATTAGGTTTAGCTATAAGAAATATGTATAATCACTCGATAAAAAAAGGACACACTCGAAAAAGCCCGAACTGCTCTCGAAAAATCCCGGTCATGAAAAACTGAATTTACTCTCAAAATGTCGTTTTCAATGCAATAACAATAGTTTTTGTAAAGTGTCTGTATATCTAAGGATATATAGATTCCATGTATGCATTTCCGTCGACATTTGCATTGGTATGTGCAAGAAAATGGCTTTATTCGGTATTTTGGAATAAAAGCATTTTAAGGCTAAATTTTACTTTTTAAACGAAAAACAAAGTAAGAATGATACTATCATTATATCTTAAATGCCAACATATCATATATAACCTTGTATATCAAACTCAAGCTTCTATATCATGTCTTGTTAGAAAAGAAGTCTGTTTGTTTACATTTTTGATCATATTCACTCGAAAAAAAAAGTGGTCACACTCGAAAAAACCCGATCAAATCACTCGAAAAACCACGATCCTAGCCGGACACTATACCTACCGTGTTTACATTAATATTTAAAACGCGACATTTAGTGAAACAAAATACAGGGTACTTTTTATATGTTTATACTGTTAACAAAAATTTTGATTAATTATACCAACCAAGTGCAAAAACGTGTTCATGGTGTTGGAAACCAAATTTACAACAGAAAACCATAATCACTTCACCAAATGGAGTAGTTATTTCACAACAGCATTCAAAACTGAGGAAATATGTCTATTCTGTTACTATGGTTACAGTAACATGATGGACAATTGTAGACAGAAACGTCTTTAAATTTTTTATCTTAAAATATAGTTGCAAAATGAATGAAATATTTCGTTGTTTGGACTCATCTTAAGGTTATACCGTCTTAATCTTCCCAGTTGAGCATTTGCAGGTGCAATACTGATATCGGTAACAGGCTAGACAAAAAGGCAACAGGATAGGCTATTATATGGTGACATATCATAACGTACGTTCCTGTTACCAATGAAATGAGAAAAGTAAACTAATTTATGAGGGACTTACTTGATGTTGGGTTTATTTGAAAGAGAGAAAAAATGCCGAACAATATGAATTGCTTTTTTAGACTTGCATTACTGGTGGTAGTTTTTACAACCTTTGAAAACATTTTTTAGAGGCATTTTTCAGTACAACCTGGAAAATTGGCAAACAATCTATTATTTCACAGAAAGGATATATATATATAAAAGTTTATTCTCTTGAAAACCATCTAATTGGCTACGTAAAACAAGTTTAAAATTTCACCTAAACCTTTTCTTAATAACCCAAAATTTCTTTTGAAAATGGTAACAGGAGAGACAAAATATTGTACCACCTATCAAAAAATGATTCAAGAAATTTTTGTATGTCATTATTAATATTGCATATTTTGATATGTTGTTCTTTAAGTAAAGTTTGTTTTGATTTGCTTATGTAGATAGTTGTTTGAATAAGTAAGTTTTAATATTTTTTTCAATTTCAATAGAGGGACAAAAGATAGTAAACGGACAGTAAAACTCATAAATTCTAAAACAAACTGACAACGTCATGGCTAAAAATGAAAAAGACAAACAGACAAACAATAGTACACATGACACAACATAGTAAACTAAAGAATAAATAACACGAACCCCACCAAAAACTAGGGGTGATCTCAGGTGCTCCGGAAGGGTAAACAGATCCTGCTACACATGTGGCATCCGTCGTGTTGTTAATGTGATAACAAATTCGGTAGTCTAATTCGGTAGGTCACATTTATAAAAGGGAAGGGGATTGTAGTTACGACGTAAGGAACATATCCGATATATTTGTGAAACTGTTATTCCATAACGGTTAACCAACTCGTGATAGCGTCCGTAAAATTTACGACGGGATGATTTCATCTTCACCATTTGGAACTCTTGGTTTAATAGCTTCCTTGTGAGCAGCAACCCTCTATCAAGAAAATATGATAGGAAATGCTAGCACGGAAATATCGTACCAATTGGGAGATATATACCCCGTATGTATGTGATGCTGGTATGTTGCTACTTAGAAATGGAAAGTTCACAATTGGAAAGCTATAATCATCTCTTTTGTCGTAAAGTTTTGTTCACCCTCATTGTCAATTTCTAGATGTAAGTCAATATAGGAGGCCGACTTAACTGTATCTGTAGTATCCTTTATCTCTAGTTCGATGGTATAGATGCGTTCCACAGTCACCAAATTTTGAATTATTTAGTGAAAGAACATCATCTATATAGTGGAAGGTAGAGTTAAAGGATATTGCTTACTTCTTATTTTTCTTCTTAAGAACTTCCTGCATGAAGTCAGCCTCATAATAATAAAGAAACAAGTCGGCAAGTAGAGGGCACAATAAATTTGTTTCCATTGGAATGCGACAGTCTGTTGAAAAACCCGTCCTCCGAACGTAACAAATATGTTGTCAATCAAGAAATTAGGCATCTTGATAATATCAGTTTTTTGTTTGTTTGAATTTTTTGTTTGAATCAGAGTGATCCTTTACAAAGTAGAATTTATCCCTCCCTAAGACAAGATCAGAGGCGGATTTAGAGGGGGGCCCAGGGGGCCCGGGCACCCCCCCTTTTTGGGAAAAAATTTGGTTGCTTATATAGGGAATCACTGAAGTGTGACTGGAGTGGGCCCCCTCTTAGGTCAGTCAGTGGGTCCCCACTTATGAAAATTTCTGGATCCGCCACTGAAGATACTTGTATCTACGTTGGCCATCCTTTTTTTTATAAGCAAAGCAATACCAACTCTTTCAATTTGTCTTTTAGTTTGGAATGTGGAATACTTGTGTAAAGAGTAGAAAAGTCAAATGTTTTAATACTGTTACAAGATGAAAGAGAGTTTGATTGTATTTACTCTAAAAGATCTTTAAAATTTTTAAGTATCCACATCTGATTCACCCCACCTCTAGAATAGGCAGTTTCACAATAACTTTGAAGGACTTTGAAGTCTGTCTTTGATTGCCGATAAAATAGATGTTAATAATTTAGAAAGAGGTTTCGTGGAGCACTTGGAAGACCCAGCAAAATTCGAAATTTTTTGAAATTGACCCATATAGAAAATAGTGGATTAATCTAGCTTAACCTCGATCTAATTTGTAATACAGTCGAATTACAAAAGAAAAAAATCTACAAAAGACCAGTGACGCTCGAATCAAAAATGTTTAAGAGGCCTAATAAAGTACTAAGTTGAAGAGCATTGACCAAAAATTTCTGAAAGTTTTACCAAATACAGCTAAGGTAATGATTTGTTGTTACGTGTGTGTCTTGTTAGTTTTAAACAAAGAACCTGTCTCTACAGAATTTACAGGAAAAGAAAGTTTTTGATCATGTTATCAGCAGATCGAAAAATTAACATCTGAAACGATTTGAGTCTAGATCAAATAATTTTTCAATTCAAGACAAAACAGGTCCCTAACAAAAGATTGATCTGTTTGCTTTACGACTAGATTTTAAACAGAAAATATGGGAGCTGAAAAATCGGATACAATTAATCAAGCATTAGACATTGATGAAACGAACACCCACTGATTCAAACAGTCTCTCAATGTTGAAGCATGGCAAATTTTTGGGGACGAGGTCCTACCGACGGAATAACACATGAGGCTGTAGAGTTGCATTTTTGAATTTTTCAAAAAAAAAGTCAGTAGAAAATGCGCATCTGGTTTAGTAAACAATCGACTCTGTAATCGATCTTTTCACAAAGTTGTTTAAAGTAGAGGCTTAAGATACCAAAAAAGACACTCACAATCACTAAAAACTAACCAGTCAACGCCCTGGTTAGACAAGAAAAAGACAAACAGACAAAACAACACAAATAACAACATAGTAAACCAAAGACTGAGCAACTGGAACCCAACCTAAAAACCGGAGCTATCTCACGTGTTCCTGAAGGGTAAGAAGATCTAGCACCTGTCATGGTGTTAATGCTAGTCCAAACTCTGTGATAAATCTTTTTTCTGTAGGTCACATTTGAGGAAAAAGGGATGGGATTGTAGTCATCTGTGAAATAGATATTCCATAAGCATATATAGTAACCCGTGAAGGCATATATGTAAGATACTTTACATGTACAATACAAAACATCAAATTGATGGTTTATATAAATAGACAACTTTCGAGTTCGATGCATTTCCGTCAAAAACTCTGGTTTTAGTGAACGTCATTTGTGCGTTTAGGGGCGTCGTCACTTCCATTCGAATGTTGAGCGAGTGGTTGGAAAACTATAATTCTATATTGTACAAATTATACGACAAATTGAATTCTCAAAATTGACAATCAGCATTGATGTCATTAGGGAATTGTCATTAAGTACCTACAGAACAACCATTATTTCTAGTTTATCCTGCACAATGACGATCACTAAGACGCTTGATGAACGTAAATAGTGCAGGGATACAGGCGACCCCCTCTATCTGGTAAATGACGTCATAAAGGCGCGTATAATTGACGAGTTTTTTTCCGGTGACGGATGAACTCGAAAGTGGTCTATTAGGAAACTACTTTTCCACTGCGTTAAACACCCATTGTGTCCTTGGCTGTTGTCTACTCTTTGATACATCGTCTCGATTTTATCTTTTCATTCGACATTTGACAGCTATTTTCATTGAGAGAACACCAAGTATGAGGTTTTTTTTGGTGATGTTGCTACAATGTATAGTCTTGAATGGAAATTAAGCTATAGACATCTAACTTCTATCATTGAGGTTGTTGCTCTCTACCTATCATATTTTTGGAAAATGCCTGTACCAGGTCACAAATATGGCAGTTGTTTTTAACTTGTTGGGTAATAGCATAGCATTTTATTTTGTCTGTTTTCATGAAGTTTCACTTCGTTATAAATTGCCTTGGAAATTTGTATTTTTTATCAGCTGGTAGAAACAAACAACTCTATCATTCATGAAAAAATATTCTTTGCTTATAATATCATTGGTTTTCTAATATTCATTAACAATCGTATGCAAATCATAAGTCAGCATGCTAAATTGATAAACATTGAATTTAAATGAGTCAAATTATAACATTGAAATAAATATTTTAATAAAAAACATTAATATATATATATATTTGCAATTCAAATCAAAAATAAATAAAACAAATCCATGTTACAGCCATGCATGATAAGGTTTCTAGGGGAATTAATTAAGAGGTTCATGCATTGATCAAATTTTCCCTCTGATTTTCATAAAAACAATTTACCAGGACAGGGGGGGGGGGTAATATTATGACAATGGAGCTTACTTAAGATACTTAATCTTAATCTTTAAGGATGTACTTGGGTGAGGTTTTGAAATTCGTGTCAAATGTTTGACTCCTTGGTGTTTTTCCTGTTTTTACCAAATAATGTCAAATATTTTGCCCCATAACACCCATTTATTTTTTCGTAAAAGACTTGATAGCTCATGAAAGGTCATTTATCAAAATTTTAGAAGATTCTTGATTTTCTTTCTTTTGTTTTGAGACTCAAATAATATCAATGCAAATATAAGGTAAAAGTCAGAGTCAGCCTTTTTCTGTCATATTTTAAATCCCAAATATCTTGAAAAGGAGTCCATGACCTATCAATATTTCTACCTTATTTTATCCTTAACGGATGCTCTATCAGCTTATAGTATCAATTCTAAATTCTTGATTTACTAATTTTCACCTAACCTCAACTAAGCAGGCCTGTAGCCAGGAATTTCCAAAGGGGGGTTATTTGGCCTCAAAAACTCGACTTTAACAGTCACAATTCGAACTGAACGTTGATTTTAACATTCATTATTTGTTTTCAAGGGGGGGGGGGTCGTCCAACCCCCCGAACCCCCCTGGCTACGGGTATGCATAAGTACATCCTTAAGGCTTTTTTTTAAGGATCAATCAAGTACAAAGCATGTATACATGTAATTATTAGATCTCCCAATCGAAATCACAAATGACTGAAGGTTATTCTATATGAAAAATAGTATAAGTCGTCCCTTAAATACATAGGTGGATCCAGGGCCCCCCCCCTTTTGTGGGAAAAAATTGGTTGATTATATAGGGAATCATTGAAGCATGACTGGAGCGCCCCCCCCCCTTAGGTCAGTCAACGGGCCCTCCTTAAGAAAAGTTCTGGATCTGCCACTAAAATAGATGAAAGTAAAATAAATACTTCTAAATTGTGTACTTTGAACCCTACTAGTAACTAAGAAAAAATTAATCATAAATATATTTAAAAGCTCTATTCAGAAGCAACATTGGGCAAGAGTTTCCTTGCCTTGTGGTGGGATTAGCAATTTTCAAATTGTACTGATAGAAAAAAAAAAACATTTTCATTATTGTAGGGTTATTTGATTCTTATAATTATCTTCACAAAAAATAAATTATAAGTTTGTTGGTGAGCTTTGTTGTAGTTTTAAAATGGATTCCACAGCCTGATTTATTGAGGTATCGTAAATAATAGTATTTGCCCCATCAACTAAACTGCCAGTTTCACCATCTTCAATAACTCTATAGACCAAATTATTATCCTCTGGGTAAATAATATGAGAGCCTTCTTCTACGCTTTTACATCTACCACACTATCTTCAGTCTGTGAATTCCCATCTTCTCCTACTGAAATATCCACCTGATTAAGTAGTTTTTGTTCATTTACTACAGAAACACTAAAGTCTGTTGATAAATTTTCATCCTCGTTTTTGACGTCATTTTCCGACAAATGTCTTTCTCGCTTAGTCTGTACTTTAACAATATCAGGATCATCCATGTTCATTGCTGCTATTGAATAATAACCTTTAGCTGAACAATTTTCAAGATGTTTTGTGGAGGGAAGATGACGCCTAATTTTATATGGCGAGCTTGCCTTGAATGAGCAGATTAAGCACATGTAATTCTTCTGTCTGCCAAAATGTGACTTTTTATGTTCATCATTGTTCATTCAGCTGTGAAATTGTTGGAAATCTGTTATTGCAAAGGTCACACACATGTATTTTATTATCAATGTGAGAACTTTCATGTCGTAAGAATTCCTGATGACCAGATGAAATACCATCGCAAAAATTGCATGGATACATTTTTAATCGTGCTAGCTCAGCAATTTCTCTGTGTTCTTTTAGAAAATGATACTTTTTGCCGCCTATACATTTGAACTTCCTGTTACAGTGATCACACTTATACTGTATTCTTTCATGGTGACGAAGTCGATGCATTCGCAATCCTTGCGCCATCTTGAATGACATTCCGCAAACATAACAAACAAAGTCTTTATTGTCTTGATGCAGTCTCATGTGATTACGTAGAGCAGATTTTAATCGAAATCTTTTCTGACAAACTTTACATGAATGTTTTCTTTCTTGGGTATGGACTGATCTATGCTGTAAAGCTGTAGCAACTGAAGAGAACACTTTCCCACAAACATCACAAATTCCTGGTGTTTTCTTTGGCTTCTTAATTTCTTTAGTCTTTTCTCAGTCTTGTTTCCCATTTTTTAGTGGAGATCCTGCAATTTTATGTTTTTCTAGCACATGTCTTTTGACATATTTAAGCATACGAAACTTTTTACCACATTTCTGACACGGATACTTTGGTTCACTAGCTGTGTATTGGTAAATGATTTTGAAGTCTGTTTTTAGTTTTGAATTGCAACTTACAAACACTACATGTTAATTCACTGACATCAGTTTCAAAGTGATCACGAATGTGTGATTTCATGGTTTCAACAGTCTCTCTTTTATTTTTAAGATATAGGGCATTTAAATTTCCCTTTTTTAGTGGGGAAGATGATATGATGTTCTCTTCAGCCTCCTCATTTTCATCAGCAAATATTTCATCACTGTTCAATTTCAAAGAAGATTTGTCACCAGACAAATCTGAAGTTTCTGCATCCCCATGCCACCAGCAGCAAAATTTCCATCCAATGAATCTTCAGTCTTTAATAGGGATACGCTTTCCATTTGACAGGACATAATCTGACTTCCATTATCTTTGACCTTCATTACAGTAACATCATCAGATGAATTATTAACTGCTAAATTTCTGTCTATGCTAGTATCTGCTTGGGCTGGTAGCTCATTTTCACCATCTTCTTCTTTATCAGCTGAAACTTTAGAACAGCAGCTTTCAATCATATGACGCCAGACATATTTCTTCATCCGAAACTTCTTTCCACAGTTCGGACAGGGAAATTTTGCCTCTCCATGCGTTAACATATGATCTCGCAACCGTAATTTATTAATAAATTGTAATTCACAAACACTACAAGTGAGGTCTGTTACATCTGCAGTAGCGTGCTCAACGATATGTGTACGCATAGATTCTTCAAACTTCATACATCTTCTACATAAAGGACATTTAAATGGTTTAGCACAGTGATCTTTCATTTTCAACATTCCAATAAAGTTATGCTCATTTACTTCATTTTTATCAGCTGAAACTTTAGAACAGCAGATCATATGACGACGAACATATTTCTCCATCCTAAACTTCTTTCCACAGTTCGGACAGGGAAATTTTGCCTCTCCATGCGTTAACATATGATCTCTCAACCGTACTTTATTAATAAATAGTAATTTACAAACATTACAAGTGAGGTCTGTTACATCTATGGTAGTGTGTATAATGATATGTGTACGCATAGATTCTTCAAACTTCATACATCTTCTACATAAAGGACATTTAAATGGTTTAGCACAGCGATCTATCATTTTCAACATTACAATTAAGTTGTGATCATTTACTTCATGTCGAACCCTCTCCAATGAAGATGACATTTCCTCATCACACTTTCGGCATTTAAATATTCCCTTGGTTTCTTTCATTTTATCTTCACAGTCGATTGCAGCCCCATAAGCCCAATGCAAATGTTTTTCATCATAATCATTTGGTTTTAATTTCTCGTGTTTGTTGTCTCTATGGTTTTCGTCTTGTCCGTTGTCTTTATGGTTTTCGTCTTGTCCGTTGTCTTTATGGTTTTCGTCTTGTTCGTTGTCTTTATGGTTTTCGTCTTGTTCGTTGTCTTTATGGTTTTCGTCTTGTCCGTTGTCTTTATGGTTTTCGTCTTGTTCGTTGTCTTTATGGTTTTCGTCGTGTTCGTTGTCTTTATGGTTTTCGTCGTGTTCGTTGTCTTTATGGTTTTCGTCGTGTCTATTGTCCTCCACTTGAATTTCCGGTATTTTATTTTTATCATTAGCCTCTTTTTCACAGCTTTCTACTTTGATCTCTTTTTCATTGTCAGTGACCTTATTACCCCCTCCATTGCCGAAACCTTTGATCTGTTGGTCAATGTCATCATCTTTATCATGCTGTGCACTGTTTATGTTCCTGTCAATCTGTGTATTTCCGTTATCTGTAGTGTCCTGAGTATTGTTATTTTTCCTGGTGTTCTGTCCTTTGTTAACATCCTGTTTATTTATACTATCTGCAAGTTCGTCCTTTTTGTTATTTTTATTGCTTTCCTGACTAGTGCCTTTATCCTCGATCTCAACTTTTATTTCTTTCACGATATTTTTCAAAAGAGAAGTTTTGTTTGGATTTATTTTTTCATTTGTTGCTTCCGATTTATTTACATTTTTAAGAACTGAACTTGTCCTGGAAATTGAACTGTGTATTTGATCAGCTGATTCATCCAACCGAGCTTTAGTTACATATATATTTTTCTCGTTCACCGTTGATACTGATATTTCATTTCCCAGCAACCATTTTGGTGTTCTTATTTTCCTTCCACTTCTTGACATTGCATTATCTGTTTGAATGGATGTCATGTCTGAAAAGTGAAAAAAAACAAAAAACACGAAAGAATGAAACATTTGACAACCTTCTTGGGGACGACATTTAAAGTTCAATGTAGAATAAAAAAACTTAATTCACATATTTTTTTCACTGACCCCCCCCCCCCTTTCTTAACTTAATTTGGGGAAAATTGATTTACCAATAGGGATATATCTTAAAATCGATTTTAAATATATACAAAACTTGCAGAATTTTAACCCCCCCCCCCAAACTATTTGATTTAAGCTTTTTATCCTACATCGATCTTTTGATGTCGTCCCTTATATACTATCAATATTGACCACAATTGTCTGACATAGGAAAAAGAAACCAGATTACTACAATGTATTGTTTGTACAATAGGAACTAAGGATAATAAGAAATGTCTTTAAATTTTTGTATTTTTTTTACTAAAGTTATTGTCTGGAAAATAAATGTCTATCGTTGAGGACACAGACGACTACATGATAGCAATATACAACCCTAAAAAAAATAACATTAAAATTGCATTAGAATGAGCATTATTACTTCACTTTTCGATTTTGTGTGATTTTTTAATTTTAGTTCATTTATAACTTTTTGAGTTCAGTATGATGTCAATTTTCACTGAACTAGTACATGTTTTTGATTAGGGGCCAGCTGAGGCCAACTTCCTAGTGAAATTGCTTTCCGTTTCTTTCCATTTGACAAAATTAAAACCAGTTTTGTGATAATATTAAAGTACAAATAGTTATGGATTCATTTCCGGGATTTGTTTTGTTTATCAAATTGACAGGAAATTGTTTGCTTTTTAATTTTATTATCTTTAAAAGCGTTTGAATATAACAGATCAAAGTTGCACTCGTTTCATTTACCATGAAATCAATTTGCATTTTTAAATACGATTAAATATTAATTTGCACAAGACAATTTTATGCATGCTTATTACATAGTAAATAAAGCACATGTGTTACTCATAAAAAATTTTTTTTTTCTACATCAGTTTAATTAAGGTTTTATTTTTTAATCTGAATTAATGATTGACTTTGCTGAAAAGTAATGAAATAATGAATACATTTGTCAGAGAACTTTAATTTGTGAAAGATATTATTCTGAGCTTGTGATCAATGTCAGGTGTTAATTAAAACCACAGGTAACCAGGTGCTCTGCAGACCGCAGCTTTATATGACCGCAGAAGTCAAACCCTGAACAGTTGGGGCAAGTATGGACACAACATTCAAGCTTGATACAGCTCTGAATTTGGATTGCGATCAAATTTTTGACATAATATGAGTTTCTTACACAAAACAAATATCAAGATCTTACAAATCTATTGCGCAATATTTGTTTTTCATCAGAATCAATATTAAAGATTTTTTCTTTTAAATTTTCAAAAATTTGGAATTTGAGAGATTTGAAGTAAAAAAAATTGAAAACTACTACCACCCTCTTATTTTTGCAATTAGTCCAAAACCTGACATTTCTTTATACATAATATGCAAGTAGTATAAGGGAGGTAAATCCAAACATATCCAACATTGTATAAGTTTTAGAATTACCTCCCTTACACTGCTTTTAAATTGACTTAATTGTCTATTGACTAGAAATACCTATTTTTCCCCTTTTTTGTCCCTAATTCCGAAACATTTTGAGCCATATCCCCCCAAAGTCAATACTAACTACCCCTTCATGGTATGGAAACTTGTGGTTTAATTTCAGAGAGATTCATACACTTAAACATAAGTAATTGTTTGAAAACTATAAAAATTATATTTTGGGCCCCTTTTTTAGGCCCCTCATTCCAAAACTATTGGGACCATAACCCCAAAAATTTATCCCAACCTTCCTTTAATGATATTGAACCTTCTGGTAAAAATTTATAGAGATCCGTATGCTTAAACACAAGTTATTGTCTGTAAACTAGAAAAATGCTTCTTTTTGGCCCCTTATTCCTACATATATTTGGGAAAATTAACCCCAAACTGAATTCCAGCCTTCCCTGTGTTTTATGGAACCTTGTGGTAAAATGTTAGAAGTCCAAACAGTTACACACAAGTTATTGTCCTGAAACTAGAAAAATGCTTGTTTTTGGCCCCTTTTTGCCCGTTATTCCTAGACTGTTTGCCCAATAAACCCCTGAAAATAACCTTTTACTTATGGTATTAAACATTTTGGAACAATTTCAGAACAATTGAAATACTAATACATATCTTTTTGACCAGAAACTAGATAAATGTTGATGTATGGCCCCTTTGGGCCCCTTATTCCTAAACCTTAGGGACCATAACCCCCAAAATCAATCCCAAACTTCCTTTTATGGTTATAAACATTGTGTTAAAATTTAATTCATTTCTATTTACTTATACTGAAGTTATTATTCAGAAACCATCCGTCTTTGGACAACTACGACAACGACCATGTGATACCAATATATGACCGCAAAAGATTTGGGGTCGTATAAAAAATGATTAGTGATCATTAGCCAATGTTTCCTGTAGTTATTAGGAGGGCCCTCAGTATTATCACGTACTGGATTGGCAGTTTTATTACAGGAAAGGAATTATAAACAAAAACAAGTGATCACAAGATTAAACATTGAGTCAATGAAATGACCGAAATTATTTCTCTTCAAAAATAAAATCTGTCTTAAATCTCAATTAATCGTTAAGGATGTATAGCTTTCATCTTAAGACATGAATGGCAAATATGACCAGACCAGACCCTCAGCGTGGAGGACAATACTTATGTTCCCTAATAAAACTATATGTAACCAGTATAAATTGGTCTAACTATTACATGTATCACAATACCCTTTTTTGGAGACATTGATTTCAGGTCTTTTTCTGCCATTTTTTGCTTTTTGTCTGTTATGAATGGTGATCTCTCTTGCTTTCTCTTTCTGTCTCTTACTGTTTTCTTTTGGTCCTCATCATTGCTCTCATCCTTCAACAATTTATTCTCTATTTTCAGTTTCTTTGTCTTATAATAGTCTGAAATATATATATATATATATATATATATATATATATATATATATATATATATAAAATGACTGAATAAATAGTCACCGATTAATCTTACAGGGGATGGATTATGTAATATGATACAGTACACTACTCATGAATATATAACAAGTCAAAAAGGGTACAACATCACCATTAAATAACTATAAAATGAACAAATATTAGATATTTCGGATAACAGATATCTTTTAGGGGTAATAGCATGATGTAAAATGAATCACGTCAATCTATTCAAATAACAACACTATCAAAATCTTGAAATTTATATATATATATATATATATATATATAAGTCACTTGTTTAGACTTGTTTGTAAAATATATATATATATATATACAATACAACTCGTCTAACTAAACATCAACCCAACAATGTTAAATCTGTAAATTTGCTTTCGCAAATTTTTTGTTCTTCCCTCGCCGGGATTCGAACCCATGCTACTGAGATATCGTGACACCAAATCGCCTGCACTGTAGCCGTCCCGCTGGACCATACGACCATCTGGGCTATAAATGTCAAAAGATAAATCTTCAGAAAGCTGTAAGGACTTTTCAAATGAAAATATCTGTACAAAATTGCTTTCTGCTTGTAGTATACAAACAGCAAATTTTGAACCAGCTTATATATATATTCTGTCTTTTTCCCTAGTTCCAACATTTTTTAGTAGTCATTCTGTTGGTCAGGGTACTGTGCAGGATTTTTATTGTGAGTTTTAGTTTCATAACATACATTCATTGATTGATGATTGCTTAATGCCACATCAGCACCCACATGCAGGCTATATCACAGCTATACAACATACATGTATTGTCTTATAAAGCTGCTAATAATATTATTATTGTTTGACGTAAATTTTACATTGAGGTTCTGAAAAAGGAAATCACCAATTCACCAACATTCCAACTGACTCCATTTTCAGAAAACGAAATCTGTAACAAACATAAACTTTTAGCCACCGCTTTACAAGCAGAGCCAAATACAATGAAAGTCCCAACTATGTATTGGCTTCCGAAGCTACACAAAACCCCTTACAAATATAGATTTATTTCGTCTTCAAGCCATTGTTCAACTACTAAATTGTCTATTCTTCTTACCAGCACACTTGGTACAATTAAAAACCTGATAATAAATTGTTCAAATAAGGCCTTCGAAAATAGTGGAATAAATTACTTTTGGAGTGTCAAGAACTCGTTGGAAGTACTTGATAAATTGCATGCTTATATTGGTGATTTTGAATCTGTTCAAAGTTTTGATTTTTCTACCCTGTATACCACATTGCCTCACATTCTCATTAAGAAAAAATTCATACACCTAATTAAATGGGCATTCAAAAAATCAGAATGTGAATATATATGTTCAAACTCTTTTAGGTCATTTTTTAGTAGCAATAAACAAAAAAACTATGTTAATTGGACATGCTTTGATACTATATATGCCCTTGAATTTTTACTAGATAACATTTTTGTTCGCTTTGGGGATTCCGTATATCGTCAGATTATCGGAATTCCAATGGGGACTAACTGTGCACCACTTATTGCGGACCTGTTTTTGTATTGTTATGAGTTACAATTTATGACAAAAATAAGCAAAGACCCATCGAAACAACATCTAATAAACAAATTTAATAATACTTTTAGATATTTGGATGATATTTTGGCTCTCAATAATGACGACTTCAGTATGTATATTAATGAAATTTATCCTGTTGAACTTACTTTAAATAAAGCTAATACTAAAAATGACCACTGCCCTTTTCTCGATCTTGATATCTATATCACTAATGGAAAGCTCAATACTAAAATTTATGATAAAAGGGATGATTTTTCATTTCCTATCGTTAATTATCCGTTTTTAGATGGTGACGTTCCCTTGTCACCATCTTACGGTGTTTATATATCTCAACTTTAACCAAAAAATGACCTAAAATTATAATCCAATCAATTTGAAAAGTAAAATCACAAAAATACTGAACTCCAAGTTTAACTTTGTCTGAAACTTCAAAGTTTTAAAATGAACAATTTAAATTATCTTTTCTTTCTTTACTTTGTCTAATTTAAAAACATCACCGTTGACATTTGTTTTGTTTTACTAATAACAATTTTGATTAAATTAAACACCTTCAATCATCAAAATGAAAAAAGAAATCTGTTTTCGCCCGTAACCCATTATCGGTTTCTTTTTCTTGCGTAGAACACTAAGCCTTCTGTATTTCGTTTAAAAGTAAATATGGGTCAAACAACTATAACAATATTCTTCAATTTAGAAATTAGAATGTATTATTTCAATCTAAATTGTTACATGTATTTGGTCTATTATGAAATATGATCTCAATTATGTAGGAACGTTTACGAGGGACGATTTTGACGAATGACGAATGAATTTGTTTTGTTTAACAATCCTTTCAAATATTTACCGTTAGCTTCAGTGAGAGCAAGCGTTTTTCCCATAAGACAATTTAACTGCATCAAATGATATAATACAATGCATTTCTGTTCTTGTTTATAATCAATTAGATGTAAGAAGGTGTGGTATGAGTGCCAATGAGACAACTCAGCTTTGTACAAGTAAACCATTATATGTCAACACGGAGCCTTGACTCACACCAAACAGCAAGCCATAATGGGACCCAAAAAAATACATGTGTAAAACCATTCGAACGGGAATTGACAGTTAAAACGCCTCCATCCAGTAAAAAAGAACATATTGGGTAAGAACATCACTCGATCTTTATTTTGTGATCTAGCTTGAACAAAATGTCGCCAAACTGTGATGACCTTATTTTTCAATCGTGAAAATTTTTCATATACAGTGAAATAATGTTAATCAAATTAATTGTTTATTACTATTCCACGTTTTAAGTAGTTAAATCATTATCCTTATATATAATGACTTTGAAACAAATAATTTCAAATGAGTTTCGACAGTCTAGATGCTGCAGAAGTGGAATTATAGACATCGCATATAGCTATTGACCGAAAGATATTTTTCGCCAAATCCGATTCTCCAATCATCTGTGCAGAAATTCCCAGGAAGTACATTGTATAAAATAACTGGAACATTTTACCCATACGCTCAGAACCGGTTTGTTTGTTATTCATGTTATCGATGCATTCCCGTAATAGTCTCATAAATGCATTTTCGTATGCATCAACATTTCCACGATAGTAATAGCTCAGAAAGTGAATGAAATGTGCCATTGGTTTGCAAGCATATACCATAAAAGGGTCCTGAGCGTCCTGTTGCAATTCTGGTAAAACCGCCAATGACTTCGAATCAAGGTTGATGTCAAGATTTGTTAAGTTTTTTACTATAGTGATTGTCTTTTCATATTTAATTAATTCCATTACATTATCATGTAATTCATGAAATACAACGATATTACAAGATGTTTCCACCGGAACAGGAATTGTTTTGTCTGTGTACTTTGACAAGACATGGTCTGTTATGATTAATGCTTCTGTGTAATGTTTATGACTATAGAAAAATGTTGCTAACAGCAGCCATCCTGATAAAGCATCTGAATTAACACCAATCAATAATTGACTACGGTAAAGTTTGTATTTGAAGTATTGCTGTTTGTTAGTAGGTATGCAATGAATACTTGGTGTCTCAGATACGAAATGGTGTGCATCTGCAAAAAATAAGTTAAAAATGCTTCTCGACGTACAACTTTTGGAATGATGCATAATGTTATTCATCAATCTGTAAATATTTCCTTTAGCTCTTCCAAAGGAAAAAAGATGAATTGTTTCTTGTGCCAATATCGTTTTTGGGCTTAATTGCCTTCTCATATTACATGAAGAAATAGGATAATCATGGAGAGTTACTGAAGATGAAAAACAGTGAATGCCTTTCTGATATACATTCTGAAGAAGACCGACTAATTTCCGTTTGTTACTTATGTCGAACCGAGAATAGAAAAGGTTATTGTTAGGAATAAAATAGTGCAATAGTGTTGAATACTCTACACAGTATAACAATTTCTGTAGGCATGCAATAAAACAAGGAATAATGTTGTCTGGTCGCCAAACAGACAGATCCAATTCTTCAGATATCCAAAACATTAGAGTTTTTAAGAAATATGAGCACAATAACCCTTTTAAACCTGGTAACTTCTCTATTATTTCTTTCAACAAGATTTTCAATAAAGCATAGCACAGTAACTGGGTATGACAGAAGGAAAATATCAGCATCTTTTCTGCAACTGAAAACGATATCCTCCATTCAAAATTTTCATTAACGGATCCTTTGCAACCAATAGGAACAAATAAGACGCCTAATGATATTATTTGTGAAATAAGATCAGGTGGTGGCCATTCTGTACGTGGTCTGCTGATCCATGGTTGTGCTTGTGATATCCATTTATCACATTTGATGCAATATGCAATATCATTCTGTTCTAAATCATCCGATATACATGGACCATGAATATTATTTAACATAGGTTTTGTTAATACTAAATGTCTTAAACGATGTATTTTGAAAAGTTCGCTTGAAAGTAACATCTTACCATTTTTTTGTTCTCGCACTTGTTCAGTAAACACAAACGTTACGCCATATTTAGGTAATATATTGAGGTATGTGAAACATGGTGGCGTTTCGTTGGTGTCCATGAGCAATGACACTCCCCAACGATCAATGACATCACTCATTGATTCGTATACTCTAAAATCAGGTTCTATAAACATAACATCGGTGTCACTACCTTTAAAATTAAGTCCTTCCCCTTTACTACCATTGCTTATGCGGGGATAATTATTATCCATGGCTATATCTCCTATAGTATATAGCAACCGCCTTGACTTTACTATTTCTTCTGATCCCACTTTCTGACACAGATATGCGTAAAATTCAAGTGATTTTATTCTATCTGACTTTGACATTTTGATGATTTGTTTTGTTACTTTAGTACATTTTCTTTTTTCTAGGCATGCTGTAAAATGAAAATCAATATGCACTTGTTAATATGAATTTGCAAAATTTGGTCGTTTGACTATGAAGATATACATAGATAATTATTTAGGATGTTTATAGCTATTTAAAACCTGGTGTAAACGGTTAAAAATTAATTTGACAAAAACTTTTTTTGTATTTCCTTATTTTATTTCTCTTCTTCTGTCTTTTCTTTTATTCTCTTTTATTCTCGTGTATTCTATAAAATTTTACAAAAACATTTTTTTTTTTATTTCTTTGGACTGTTTTGGAGAAACAAAGATTTCACGGGGGAAAAACTAGAGGCTCTATGTGTATATTTAACAAAGAGATATACGCAAAAAGCTACATTTTACCCTATGTTCTATTTTTAGCCATGTCGGTCTTCTTGGTTCACGGGCAGGATCATCGGACACATTTTTAAACTAGATACCCTTATGATGATTATGGACAAGTTGGTTAAATTTTTCAAAGTAGTTTCAGAGGAGAAGATTTTTGTAAAAGATTACAAAACTTTACGGAAAATTTACTATAAAGGTCAATAACTCCTTAAGGGATCAACTGACCAATTGGTCAGGTTGACTTATTTGTAGATCTGACTTTGCTGAACATTATTGCTGTTTACTATTTATCTCTATCTTTAACTAGAGGCTCTAAAGAGCCTGTGTCGCTCACCTTGATCTATGTGAATATTAAACAAAGGACACAGATGGATTCATAACAAAATTATGTTTTGGTGATGCTAATGTGTTTGTAGATCTCACTTTACTTACCATTCTTGCTGCTTACAATTCTCTATATCTGTAATGAAGTTGGCACAGTATAGTAACAGTGGAAAATATTTATAAAAATTTATAAAAATTTACAGAATTTATGAAATTTGTTAAAAACTGACTATAAAAGGCAATACATCCTTCAGGCGTCAATTTCCCATGGCCATGTTGACCTTATTTGTAGGTCTTACTTTGCTGTATATTATTGCTTTTTACAGTTTATCTTTATCTATAATTATAGTATTAAAGATAATAACCAAAAGCTGCTAAATTTTATTAAAATTACCAATTCACGGGCAGCAACCCAACAACAGGTTGCCTGATTGGTCTGAAATTTTAAGGCAGATAGATCTTGACCTGATAAACAATTTTACCCCATGTCAAATTTGCTCTCGATGCTTTGGAGTCAGAGATATACGCAAAAAGCTACATTTTACCCTATGTTCTATTTTTAGCCATGTCGGTCTTCTTGGTTCACGGGCAGGATCATCGGACACATTTTTTAAACTAGATACCCTTATGATGATTATGGACAAGTTTGTTAAATTTTTCAAAGTAGTTTCAGAGGAGAAGATTTTTGTAAAAGATTACAAAAATTTACGGAAAATTTACTAAAAAGGTCAATAACTCCTTAAGGGATCAACTGACCAATTGGTCAGGTTGACTTATTTGTAGATCTGACTTTGCTGAACATTATTGCTGTTTACTATTTATCTCTATCTTTAACTAGAGGCTCTAAAGAGCCTGTGTCGCTCACCTTGATCTATGTGAATATTAAACAAAGGACACAGATGGATTCATGACAAAATTATGTTTTGGTGATGGTGATGTGTTTGTAGATCTTACTTTACTAAACATTCTTGCTGCTTACAATTATCTCTATCTATTATGAACATAGCCCAGTAGTTTCAGTTAAAAATTATAGTGAAAATATACAAATTTTATGAAAGTTGTTAAAAATTAACTATGAAGGGCAATAACTCCTAAGGGGGTTCAATTGACCATTTTGGTCATGTTGACTTATTTTTAGGTCTTACTTTGCTGTACATTATTGTTGTTTACAGTTTATTTCTATCTCTAATAATATTCAAGATAATAACAAAAAAAACAGCAAAATTTCCTTCAAATTACCAATTCAGGGGCAGCAGCCTTACAACCGGTTATCTGATTCATCTGAAAATTCCAGGGCAGATAAATCATCACCAATTTCACTTCCTGTCAGATTTGTTCTAAATGCTTTGGTTTTTGAGTTATAAGCCAAAAACTGCATTTTACCCCTATGGTCTATTTTTAGCCATGGCGGCCATCTTAGTTGGTTGGCCAAGTTACCGGACACATTTTTTAAACTAGATACCCCAATGATGATTGTGGCCAAGTTTGGTTTAATTTGGCCCAGTAGGTTCAGAGGAGAAGATTGTTCTAAAAGATTACTAAGATTTACGGAAAATGGTTAAAAATTGACTATAAAGGTCAATAACTCCTAAAGGGGTCAAATGACCATTTTGATCATGTTGACTTATTTGTAAATCTTACTTTGCTGAACATTATTGCTGTTTACAGTTTATCTCTATCTATAACAATATTCAAGATAATAACCAAAAACAGCAAAATTTCCTTTAAATTACTTATTCAGGGGCAGCAACCTAACAACGGGTTGTCCGATTCATCTGCAAATTTCAGGGCAAATAGATCTTGACCTGATAAATAATTTTACCCCTGTCAGATTTGCTCTAAATCGTTTGGTTTTTAAGTTACAAGCCAAAAACTGCATTTTACCCCTATGTTCTATTTTTAGCCATGGTGACCATCTTGGTTGGTTGGCTGGGTCACTGGACACAATTTCTAAACAAGATACCTCAATGATGATTGTGGCCAAGTTTGGTTAAATTTGGCCCAGTAGTTTCAAAGGAGAAGATTTTTGTAAAAGTTAACGACGACGGACGACGAACGCCAAGTGATGAGAAAGGCTCACTTGGCCACTCGGGCCAGGTGAGCTAAAAACATTCAAGATAATAACTAAAAACAGCCAAATTTCCTTAAAATTACCATTTCAGGGGCAGAAAGCCAAGAATGGCTTGTCCGCTTCATCTGAAACATTTACATTTTACCCCTATATTCTATGTTTAGCCATGGCGGCCATCTTGGTTGGTTGGCTGGGTCATCGAACACATTTTTCAATCTAGATACCCCTATAACGATTGTGGCAAAGTTTGGTTAAATTCGGTCCAGTAGTTTATCTCTTGCTCAAGAGGATAGATGGCATCTATCCCATTGAATAAGATATAAAGGATACAATTAACAGATACAGTTAAGTCGTCCTCATACCTTGACTTACATCTAGAAATTGACAATGAGGGTCGGTTGACAACAAATTTTTACGACAAAAGAGATGATTTCAGCTTTCCAATTGTGAACTTTCCATTTCTAAGTAGCAATATTCCAGCAGCACCTGCATACGGTAGTATATATCTCCAAATTGATACGATATTCCCGTGCTTGCTTTTCCTATCATGATTTTCTTGATAGAGGGTTGTTGCTCACAAGGAAGCTATTAAATCAAGAGTTCACCAAATGGTGAAGTTGAAATCATCACTTCGTTAATTTTACGGACGCCATCACGAGTTGGTTGACCGTTATGGAATAACCGTTTCACAAATGATATCGGATAAGTTCTTTCCGTCGTACCTACAATCCCCTTCCCTTTCATGTATGTGACCTACCGAATTATACTATTTACCGGATTTATCACATAAGCAACACGACGGGTGCCACATGTGGAGCAGGATCTGCTAACCCTTCCGGAGCACCTGAGATCACCCCTAGTTGTTGGTGGGGTTCGTGTTGTTTACTATTTAGTTTTATATGTTGTGTAATGCGTACTATTGTTTGTCTATTTGTCCTTTTTATTTTTAGCCATGGCGTTGTCAGTTTGTTTTCGATTTATGAGTTTGACTATCCCTCTGGTATCTTTCGTCCTTCTTTTAAGAGAAGAAGAATTTTGTAAAAGTTAACGACGGACGAGAGGAGGACGACGGACGCCTTCTCTACAAAAGAAACTATTTAAACTCATACACGAAAGTGACATAGCTCATTTGTGCTATTTATAGTCTGTGCTCAGCATAACAACGGCCATTTTCTGTCGCTCACTTTAAGAATTTTTGGTCCTCAATGCTCTTTTACTTCGTACTTTATTTTGCCTTTTTTAATTCGAGCGTCACTGATGAGTCTTTGGTATACGAAACGCGCGTCTGGCGTAAATATGAAAACTGAATCCTGGTATATATGATGAGTTTATTCACAAATTTTCTGCATGTACACAAAAGAGAAATTGTTGAGAGATTTTTTTATATTAACTTATTTTATTTACTGTTCATTTTTTTGTTATAACCTCGACGCATATAGTGAATTTCAGTATATTTCTTTTATTTTGGTTTGTTATATTCACAACAGGGGGTTATAATACAAAACCTCTTCAATATCTATATTCAGTTCAAACTATGCATGTATTTGGTTATCAGTGTGTGTAGAAGAAACATGTCATACACGACATTGGTTCCGCTTTCGAATACAAACATTTTAAATATATACCCAAGGTAGTATTAAAACTCTTGACTAAAACTAAATTGGCTCGTTTAATTTTCCTGAAATTTTGACAAAATATTTACTATATCTTAGATGTCACTTGACAGCGAGAAAATGTCTTCTGATCAAAAATAAAAATGAATAAAATAAACCTTATTTCTTACCTTTAATGACAATGATGCACATTTACAAAATGTTCTAAGTGATCACGTTTACAATATACATGCAATCGATTTGTATGACATATAAGGTACATATAACAGGTTTAATCTTGACGACTGAGATAACCTTAAAATATGTATATTTTTGGTTGACGTCATTTGATACTTTCGGAAAACTGGAAACCTATTTGAAGTAATAGAGAAAGTTAATAAGTAGCTTTAGATAACACTCAGTCTTTGTCATTTCAATGTATGTGAGCTATAGATTTACCATTAATCTACGTGACTTTTACCTCACTAGTTAATTGACAAACAGATGTGGGACTAGACTGTTTAAGTTATTAACTATAATAACGGCAATTGTGTTAACTTGGTAACCCAAAGCATAAAACCAATTCCCAGACAACATGAGTATGTTGGCCCAACATTGGCGCAACGTATATCATTGCATTGGCCCATCGTTGTATTTTAACGTTGGCCCAACGTATAAGTGCAAAGTGGGCCTACGTTGGCCCAACATGATGGCTTCATGTTGGCCCAACGTTGTACGGTTATATGCAATACATAGAGCCAACGTTGGCCCATTGTATGAAAAACGAAACTCCATGTTGGCACAACGTAGGTCCAACGTAGAAATATCTTTTCTTATGTTGACACTACGTTGGTCCAACGTAAATATGTCTTATTTCTGTGTTGGCACTATGTTGGTCCAAGGTAGATATTTCTCATTTTTATGTTGGCAATACGTTCGTCCATTGCATCAACCAAATCACAATGGATGCTGCATGAGGAGCTGGATATGATAAATATACCGGAGCACATGATATTTGATCTTTTTTTGTGTTCCAAACTGCCAAGGTTTAAGGTAGCAATTTTGTATTTGTGTATTACTTATTGTTGTTAATGTCCTTGTATTTTTCATGAATTTTGCCTCTTTAATTTCATTTATTTTGGTGACACTAAGATATTTCTTTGACAATGTTTGGTGGATCGACCAGATAAACTTTGTGTCATTTGGTCTCTTGTAAAGAGTTGTCTCATTAGCAATCATACCACATCTTCTTTTTTCATATCAATTTCATTTATTTCGTTAACTGCACAAATGACGTCTGGCTTATGGTAAGTCGCCCATACAAATATTTTTTATAAGATGTAATTTAAGTTGTATTGGTTCCAGATCCAGATTGAAAATTAAATAATTCAGAAGATGAATTTGTATTTATTTTAAATTTGATATCACTGGTCGTCACCACGAGTATGGTCCTAATCAATTTGAATTTCAACAGTGTCATTATTATTTATGTTATTCCTTCTTTCCCTCCTCTGTTTCCTGCCACCTTCTCTGTCAAGGCTAAACCGCAGCCAATCTTTAGCTGCATCCTCTAGCTCCTTATCTGAATTCTCTTTGACAGCAGTGAGCTACGTTTTTTTCTAACCGACTCTGTAATAAAGTAATAAGTAAATTTGAACTGTGTATTTGCCTAATGCATGCGTGCGTAATCTCCCTACTAGATATGTTATATAAATTAATGTATATATTCTAGATATATTAAACACTATTTAATACAAAATAAAATCTTAAAAATTACCAATCTTTTTTTCTTTTTTTAATATTGGTAATTTGTCTAATGGTCAGAAATACTTGTTGAAATTATACAAAGTCAAATCTAAATACACTAGCATTAACGGTAGTATTAAACATGTTATGCATATATACAATGTATATATATCTGTGAAATTTGAATCAGATGTAGCATATAAAGGATGGCTATTATGTTAACTTACTTTCTTAAAGTTATCCATTCTGGGCTATCAAATGATAGAATGCATTGTTCCCCATCTCAATTCCCATGTATTTTCTAGCTAGGATGTTGTCAATAATTTTTATTATGTCTAGTTCTCTTTTTTCCCCTTTTGCACTCTGATTTAGTACTGTAGTACTCAAACACCTGACCTAAAAAATTATATTAGAATGTAAAATTGTATATTAAAAAGAAAAGATATTTCAAGTAATTCAAACAATAATTTATAGTCTTTTTCTTTTATAAATATCCGTGGTATAGTATTTTTTAACGCCCCCCCCCCCTATTTTTTATATTTCAAACGTCAGCTTTTTGTGACTGATATTTACTCCTACAAATTATTCAAATATCGGTTTTGTTTTGCAAAAGTTTTACCGAGGACAAAAAACTAAATTCAGCCGAGTCCGTATAATTATATACAAATTACAACATATTCTTGCAATGAATTTAGATAAGATTTTTTAATAAGATTAAGAAATAAATACTCTATTTGATATCTAAAACACTGTTACACATGTAAGTGTGTAGATGATCAGGTTTCACAAATATATCGTATATGTTTGTATGCGGTTTAGACATACAATAAAACTAACAAATTCATTTATATTTCAATGAATTCGAAGTAGAAATCATTATGCCACATTTCTGAAATATTACGGAAAAAAATTAAGAAACATCCATCATAAGACAGATTTTTTCTATTAACTTCAGTAATGGTCATAAATGTTATCGTTATAGATTTTAGAAAAAAACACTATTAAAATATTGGTAATTTACAATTTGTTTGAAAATACTAATGTTCAGTGGCAAATATTTCATGATGATTAATAGGATTGAAATGGTTTAAAATCTAGCAAATAATTCCCGCGTATCGTACAAACTTCAAGATCAACATTATAAAATGATTGAAATTAATACATGTATATGTTTTAATTTTTAACAACATCCCTCAAATTACAAAATTCATATTGTGTTTGTCATTCTTAATCGTATATATATATCAGATTTTTTTAAAGTTACAACTTACATGTTACTTTCTTTCTCTTTCAACCTCAGATGATATGATTTTCTCTATTGTTTTCTTCATTTTACTGCTTTGTTACACATACACAACAGGAAATAACCACACAAGTGACCATCCCATTACATTCAGATTTCTTATAAACTTAATAACCATAGCAACTATCTTTGAAATTGGTCGAACATATGGTCAACCTTATCAGAATGTGCTTGATTAACAGACTGGCTATATCAAATATCACTCTGCATATAATTGCTAAATCATTATGTTTCACAAAGTTTAAAGTGAATAAAGTTATTATAAAAAATGATTGCAAAAAATTTAAACTTTTAACCAGGCAATCTATGTTTACGGTATACTTTTTTTTTATTACAGTAATGACATAAATGATATTCCAGTATAAATTTTACCTGGCTTATATAACGATTATAATATATGATCAACGTTGGCACAGCATTGGCCCAACATAGAATTGTAAATGTAATTTCAGTTGATAAACACTTATATATAACGGTATAACATTAACTTTTCATAAAGCCTGCAGCAATCGAAATTATCTGCCTCCCAAGAGAAATAAAGTGTAAAATATTTCATAAGGGAGCTACCATTTGATTTTTATGGGGGGGGGGCTAGGATGAAATTTGAAAAAAATAGGCAGGACAGGAGTTTTGAGTAAAAAAAAAGGCAGGATGAGACACTTGCAAAAAAAAAAAGGTCAGGACGACAATTTAGGTAAACAAAAGTCAGGATAAACTAAAAAAAAAGAAGGCAGGACAGAACAGAGTGAAAAATAAAAAGGCAGGACAGAGATTACAGCTAAAAAAAAATGCAGGAGAAAATTTTTCATCCTAGCCCCGCCATAAAAATCAAATGGTAGCTCCCTAATCAATTTTTATTAACAAAATTTCATATCCACCCTATGTCGCTCCTAACATAATGCCAACATTTGCCCGATTATTTATAACCAGCATGAGATAATATTATGAATTTACAACAACATACCAACGTTGGGCCAATGTTGTGCAGCCATCACCAATGTGCGACCAACGTACCGACAATTTGCCAACGTTGGGCCTCTGTTGAGCAGCCAACATAATCTTGCGACCAACGGACCGACAATTTGCCAACGTTGGGCCAATGTTGTGCAACCAACTCCAACGGTCGACCAACGGGCCGACAATTTGCCAACGTTGGCCCACTGTTAGTCTGTTGACTGGGAAACTTGCACAAAATAAAAAAAATATTATCCGATACAATACAATAGTAATTATTACAAATACTTAACAACAAAGTAATATTCAATATAAAAGCAAAGCAAAAACCTCATCACCTGAGTAATGGTATTAGGACGTAAAGCTACCTACACAAGAAACTGTCTACACCAAGTCAGACATATGGCAGTTTTTTATCCAGTCGTTTGATGTGTTTTAGTTTTTGATTTTGCCATTTGATGAAGGACTTTCCGTTATGAATTTTCCTCGGAGTTCAGTATTTTTGTAGTTTTACTTTTTATGTATCAATAATAACAACATAAAGAAGAAAAAATAAGAATTTCAGTATGTAAATACTGTGGATTCATTAATATTCGTTGTATACCAATTTTCGTTGATTTTGTTGGTTCAGGGGACACACGATTTAAAATGTTCAACGAAATTTAAATTTTCTAAAGTAATGCAGGCACACTTTACCAAAAAAACAACGAATTTGAATATGCAGGAATATGAAAGATTTCCTAAATCCACGAAAATTAGTACCCACGAAAATAAATGAATCAACTCTACTACTATTTTCTTTCTGCATGTATACGAAGCTTATTACGATGCTATGTGCTGGTGAGGCAGCAAGCTTTGCGTGAGCTACAAAACCTCGGGATTAATACATCCATGACTAAATTTACATGTATTCTCAATAACAATTAAAACAAGCGAATTCAATATCTATAGTAATTGGGATTTTTTCATATTCAATATCATATAAGTAAAACAATCAGGGAAAAAACTTAAAATAACCTACAGAAATCATATAGAATGTTCTACAACACATACATAATCGGTTTTTACTTTTCGTATGCTTAGATATTTTAATAGAAAAACGAGGTATATGGGGTATATTCCCATTCATGACAAAGCAAAAAAGGACAAGGTACATGCACACCAGGGATGGAGCGAATGACATTGCAATGTAGTGCAATATATTACAATTACTTTGACAAAACCATGCAATATATTACAATTACATGCATTTATCAAAGTAATGCATTAAATTACAATTACTTTATCAAAGTAATGCATTAAATTACAATTACTTTATCAAAGTAATGCATTAAATTACAATTAGTTTTGCAAAGTAGAGCATAAAATTACCCATTACATTAATTTTGTAAATTGTATAATTCAGTAAAAAAATATCAAACATTTTGAAAAACATCATGAAGTCACAAAAGATTCTAGCATATGCTATAACTGTTCGTTTCCATATTGAATTTAAGTATCAAGTAAAAAGTCTATTCAATACAACTATAACATTTTAACATCGATCATAAGGGTTTAAAGGTATATAACTTTGTGTTTTTCTTTAAAAAGGTGATTACAGAGATAACCTTTGATATTTATTTAAACTTAATGTTCCCTGTTTAGCTCACCTGGCCCAAAGGGTGAGCTTTTCTCATCACTTCGCGTCCGGCGTCCGGCGTCGTCGTCCGTCGTCGTCGTCGTTAACTTTTACAAAAATCTTCTCCTCTGAAACTACTGTTCGAAATTTAACCACATTTGGCCACAATCATCATTGGGATATCTAGTTTGAAGTCCGGTGACCCAGCCAACCAAAAAAGATGGCCGCCATGGCTAAAAATAGAACATAGGGGTAAAATGTAGATTTTGGCTTATATCTCTGAAACCAAAGCATTTAGAGTAAATCTGACAATGGGTAAATTGTTTATCAGATCTATCTGCTCTGAAATTTCAGATGAATCGGAGAACCGGTTGTTGGGTTACTGCCCCTAAATTGGTTATTTTAAGGAAATTTGGCCATTTTTGGTTATTAACTTGAATATTATTATAGATAGAGGTAAACTGTGAACAGCAATAATGTTCAGGAAAGTAAGATCTACAATTAAGTCAACATGATCAAAATAGTCAATTGACCCTTTCGTCAATTTTTGTAATCTTTTACAAAAATCTTCTCCTCTGAAACTACTAAGTCAAATTTAACCAAACTTGTCCACAATCATCATTAGGGTATGTAGTTTAAAAATGTGTCCGTTGACCCGGCAAGCCAACCAAGATGGCCGCCATGGATAAAAATAGAACATAGGGGTAAAATATAGATTTTGGCTTATAATTCTGAAACAAAAGCATTTAGAGCAAATCTGACAAGGGTTATAATTGTTTATCAAGTCAAGATCTATCTGCCCTGAAATTTTCAGATGAATCGGACAACCCGTTGTTGAGTTGCTACCCCTTTATTGGTAATTTTAAGGAATTTTTTCCATTTTTGGTTAATATCTTGATTATTATAATAGATAGAGATAAACTGTAAACCGCAATAATGTTCAACAAAATAAGATCTACAAATAAGTCAAATGCCCAAAATGGTCAGTTGACCCCTTCAGGAGTTATTGCCCTTTATAGTCAATTTTACCAATTTTTCTTAAATTTTTGTAAACTTTTACAAAAATGTTCACCTCTGAAACTACCAAGACAAAATGTAACCAAACTTGTCCACATCTTATATCTAATACTATTATTAATTATGTCAGTAAATACAGGTGAGCGACACAGGCTCTTGAGAGTCTCTAGTTTAGATAGACAATGTTTTAATACTTCTTTCCTGTCTAAATAATTAACAAAGAGACCAAGTATTCCTGTAAAAATGGTGAAAAGAATGATTTTTAAACAAACTAATTAGTGTTTTGTGACAATGGTCAATTTTCTGTTATTAAGTCAGGACAAGGTATTTATTGATGTTTTGACAACAATAAAACAATTAAGCACTTTAAAGTAATGTTATTGCTGGTGAAGTTTTTATTCCACGATGGTATCACAAGCCCAGTTGTCAGAACTTCTGTGTTTACATGAACTATCATTGATATGGTAAGATTATAAATAAACAGTTTAACAAAACTCTAATTTTTGAAATACTATAGCTTTTCTACCTCATTAAAAGATTACCGTAGGTATGCTTGGCAATACATTTAGGAATGTTGGTCCACAATGCACAATTTCGTAGTCTTATTTTGGCTTTTTATTTTTTTTTATTCGAGGTCATCTCAATTTTTATTTGTAACCCAGATTTGTTTTCTCTTAATTGATTTATGACTTTCGAACAGCGGTATACTACTGTTGCATTTATTGATGAGTCTATCCAAAATCAAACGCTCCATTACCTCTTCCGAACAGAAAACATCCGTCATATTCCTGATTTATACAGGTATTTCCTTTAAATAGAAAATAGTGGATTAACCAACCTTAACCTCGATCTAATTTGTATGACAGTCGAATTTCATTACAATAGAAAAAAATGGATGTCTACAAAAGACTCACATCAGTGACGCTGGAATCAAAAATGTTTTTAAAAGGCCAAATAAAGTACTAAGTTGAAGAGCAGTGAGGACTAAAAATTTCTAAAAGTTTTACCAATACGGCTATGGTAATGATTTGTTGTTAAATGTGTGTCTTGTTAGTTTTAAACAAAGAACCTCAGTCTCTACAGAATTCACAGGAAAAGAATGTAATCATGTTATCAGCAGATCGAAAATTTAACATCTGAAACAATTTGAGTCTATATCAAATAATTTTTCAACCAATTCAAGACAAAACAGGTCCCTAGAAAAAGATAGATCTGTATGCTTTACGACTAGATTTTAAACAGAAAATATGTGAGCTGAAAATCAGATCCAATTAATCAAGCATTAGACATTGATGAAACGAACACCCACTGATTCAAACAGTCTCTCAATGTTGTAGCATGGCACATTTTGGGGACGAAGTCCTACCGACGGAATATCACAAGAGGCTGTAGAGTTGCATGAAAAAGCATGGAGACCAGGATTTTTCAAACAAGAACTCGAAAATTTGTCAGCTGTTGTAGTGAACAGTCGTTTGATCCTTTCAGGAAACTTTGGACACTGTAATCTATCTTTTAACAAATTTGTTTAAAAAGAGGCAAAAGATACCAAAAGGATACTAAAATTCACCAAAAACCAACAACCTGGCTAAAAAAAGTAAGTCCAATAGACAAAACAACAGTACACAAAACTCAACATAGAAAACCGAAAACTGAGCAACTCGAACCCAACCTAAACCAGATGCTCCGCAGGGTGCAGCTTTATACGACCGCAGAGGTTGAACCCTGAACAGTTGGGTAAGTATGGACACAACATTCAAGCTTGATATTGTCTGAATTTGGATTGTGATCAAGTTTTTGACATAATATAGGTTTCTAACACAAAATAAATGTGGTCAAAATTCTTGTAAATCTATTGCTTATTACTATCAGTGTGCAATTGAAGATTTCATCTTGAAACTTTTGAAACATTTCAAATTTGAAAAATCAAAAAAATAAAATGAATCCCCTAAAATTGTAAACAAAAAATCCCCCGAACTTTTTTTGCGGTCGTATAAAAACTGGTCATCTCACGTGTTCCTGAAAGGTACGAAGATCAAGATCTACATTCAGCACCTGTCATGGTTTAAATGCTAACTAGTTCAAACTCTGTGATGAATGTTTTTCTGTAGGTCACATTTGGGGAAAGGGATTGAGGGGATTGAAGTCATCTGTGAAATATATATATTCAAAAACAATCAAGTAACCAGTGAAGGCATATGCAAGATACTTTATATCTTATTGATGTACACCACTAATTCATGGTCCCATAGCTTTCTATGTTAAATTCCTCCATTTCAAGCAGACACACCTCTTTCATTTTAAGTTCAAATAAAGTGGCAATCATTGCATGTCAAAGTACTTTATGGTGTCTTCTACTGAAAAAATCAACATATACCTTTAATGGCATATAAGAAAGAACTGGTTCCCGGAACTTCGGATGTACCAAAACAGGTACTTCAGATCTGACAAACAGACAAAACGTACCCTCTTTTTAAAATTTGGTGCAGTTTTTTTAATATTTAAAATTAAAAGTCCAAAAGTGTTCTACAATGATCACCAGTCCTTCAGCTTTCATTTGATTCCAAAAATACCGAAATATCCTACAAATTTTGAAAGTTACACTCATGCGTAGGAACTATTTTGCGTTAAATATGTATTACTTTCTGGTATGTGCTTTCTGGACGGGTCCGAATTAGTGGTGTTACACCTTATGCAGCAAAAATACTGCAATCTGATTGGTTATTTAATACCCCGATGTAAATAATACCCCACCCCTGTTTACCCGGGAAAATAAAATTTAACCAAAAAATGTCCAAAAAAATAAAGATTAATAGTAAAAAAAATAAAAAAATAAAAAAAATTTGAGGAGAAAAATTGAATAGAAAAATTTAACCAAACAGATTGCAGTATTTTTGCAGCATAAGATATAACGTATCTTACATATGCCTTCACTGGTTACTTGATTGTTAAAAAAAAAATTAATATTTTTTCATGAAAATTCAAAAGAACACGAATTTCCCAAAAATAAAAAAATAAAGTAAGTGTAAATATCACGTTGAAAAAATGTTACACTGGAATTTTTTCATTACTATTTTTCAATTTAACATCCTGGTTTAAAAATTAGTAAAGGATTTATTCTTAAGAAATAAATTTGTTGTCTTGGTGAAATCAGGGGTGTACAGAATTTAACACGGCTGTTGAAAATTCATAAACCTATTTGGCTGCGCCTCAGGGTGTACAAATTTTCAACAACGGTGTAAAATTCTGTACACCACTGATTACACCAAGATAACTAATAATTCAATATATGACATTAAATTGATGTTTTATAAGTAGGAAAACTGACTTTTTCAATGCGTTGAAAACCTATTGTGTCCTTGGTTGTTGTCTTCTCTTGGATACATTGTCCATTTTCCGTCCTCAATTTTATCTTTTCATTCCACATTTGACAACCATCCATTTTCATTGAGAGGACACCAACATCAAAATACGAGTTTTTTTAGTGATGTTGCTAGTCTTGAATGGAAATTAATCATTGGGTGCAAATTAAGCTAAAGACATCTATAACTTCTATCACTGAGGTTCTTACTCTCAACATATGATTTTTTTGCCAGTACCAGGTCAGGAATATGGCAGTTGTTTTTCACTTGTTGATTGATAGCATTTTATTTTTGTCTGTTTTCATGAACTTCACTTCTTTATAAATTTGCCTTGGAAAATAACGGGAAATTGGTATTTTTTATCAGCTGGTAGAAACAAACAACTCTCTCATTCATGAAAAAATATTCTTTGTTTATAATATATTTGGTTTTCTAAAATTCATTAACAATTGTATGCAAATCATAAGTAAGCATGCTAAATTGATAAACATTGAAATTTAAATGCGTCAAATTATAACATTGAAGTAAATAGTTTAATGAAAACATTAATATATATATATATTTGCAATTCAAATCAACAATAAATAAAACAAATCCATGTTACAGCCATGCATGCATGATAAGGTTTCTAGGGGAATTAATCAAATTTTCCGTCTAATATTCATAAAAACAATTTACCAGGACAGGGAGCGTAATATTATGACAATGGAGCAAAAAATTGTTAATCTTAATCTTTAAGGATGTACTTGGGTGAGGTTTTGGAATTTGTGTCAAATGTTCGACTCCTTGGTGTTTTTCCATACAATACAAGGTAAAATATTTTGCCCGATACATGCCACAACACCCATTTATTTTTTCATATATATATCAGACTTAATAGCTCATGAAAGGTCATTTACAAAAATTTTAGAAGATTCTTGATTTTCTTTCTTGGTTTGAGACCAAAATAATATTAATGCAATATAAGGTAAAAGTCAGAGTCAGCCTTTTCCCACCATATTTTAAATCCCAAATATCTGGAAAAGGAGGTCCATGACCTATCAATATTTTTAGCTTATTATTATCCTTAACGGATGCTCTACCAGCTTATACATGTTATAGTATCAATTCTATATTCTTGATTTATTAATTTTCACCCTACCTCACCTAAGTACATCCTTGAGGTGTTTTTTGAAAGATCAATCAAGTACAAAACATGTATACATGTAATTACAATGATTATTAGATCTCCCAATCAAACATCTTTTAAAGCTTAGTTCAGAAGCAACTTTGGGCAAGAGTGGTGGGCAATTGTCAAATTGTACTGATAGAAAATAAACAAAATTAGAATTTTCATTATTGTAGGGTTATTTGATTCTTATAATTATCTTCACAAAAAGTAAATCATAAATTTGTAGAGGAACTTTGTTGTAGTTTCAAAATGGATTCCACAGCTTGATTTATTGAGGTATCGTAAATAATAGTATTTTCCCCTTCAACTAAACTGCCTGTTTCACCATCTTCAATAACTCTATAGACCAAATTATTATCCTCTGAGTAAATAATATGAGAGCCTTCTTCTATGTTGTATGGAATTTCTACATATTTGACCTCTACAACACTATCTTCAGTCTGTGAATTCCCATCTTCTCCTACTGAAATATCCATCTGATTAAGTAATTTTTGTTCATTTACTTCAGAAACACTAAAGTCTGTTGATAAATTTTCATCCTCGTTTTTGACATCATTTTCAGACAAACATCTTTCTCGCTTCATCGGTACTTTAACAATATCAGGATCATCCATGTTCATTGCTGCTATTGAATTATAACCTTTAGCTGAACAATTTTCAAGATGTTTTGTGGAGGCAAGATGGCGCCTAATTTTATATGGCGAGCTTGCCTTGAATGAGCAGATTAAGCACATGTAATTCTTCTGTCTGCCAAAATGTGACTTTTTATGTTCATTCAGCTGTGAAATTGTTGGAAATCTGTTATTGCAAAGGTCACAAACATGTATTTTATTATCAATGTGAGAACTTTCATGTCGTAAGAATTCCTGATGACTAGATGAAATACGATCGCAAAAATTGCATGGATACATTTTTAATCCTGCCAGCTCAGCAATTTCTCTGTGTTCTTTCAGAAAATGATACTTTTTGCCACCTATACATTTGAACTTCCTGTTACAGTGATCACACTTATACTGTACTCTTTCATGGTACCGAAGTCGATGCATTCGCAATCCTTGCGCCATCTTAAATGACATTCCGCAAACTTCACAAACAAAGTCTTTATTGTCTTGATGCAGTCTCATGTGATTACGTAGAGCAGATTTTAATCGAAATCTTTTCTGACAAACTTTACATGAATGTTTTCTTTCTTGGGTATGAACTGATCTATGCTGTAAAGCTGACGCAAGTGAAGAGAACACTTTCCCACAAACATCACAAATTCCTGGTGTTTTCTTCTGCTTCTTAATTTCTTTAGTCTTTTCACTGTCTAGATCTTGTTTCCCTTTTTTGAGTGCAGATCCTGCAATTTTATGTGTTTCTAGCATATGTCTTTTGACATATTTAAGCATACGAAACTTTTTACCACATTTCTGACAGGGATACTTTGGTTCACTGTGTATTGGTAAATGATTTTGAAGTCTGTTTTTAGTTTTGAATTGCAACTTACAAACGCTACATGTTAATTCACTGACATCTGTTTCGAAGTGATCACGAATGTGTGATTTCATGGTTTCAACAGTCTCTCTTTTATTTTTACATATTGGGCATTTAAATTTCCCTTTTTTAGCAGGTCCAGTGTACCTCTCAAGAACAGCTAATTCATGATCGTAAAGCTCATGACGGACTCTTTCCATTGAAGAAAAGAATATTTCATTGCATTCTCTACATTTGAATTTTTCACTTTGAACTTCAGCCTTTGAACAAATGACTTTAAAGTCTTTGTCAAAGTTATGTTCTCGTACCAAGTGATTATGCAAAGCAAACTTTTTCTTGAAAGCTTGCTGACAAACTTCACACTTAAAATCTTCATTACTATGTTTTCGAAACATATGGCGTTGTAAATTCCACTTCTTCATAAATGTTTCTTGACAAATCTCACAGGTTAGTGGGGAAGATGATATAATGTTCCCTTCAGCCTGTTCATTTTCATCAGCAAATATTTCATCACTGTTCAATTTCAAAGACGATTTATCACCAGATAAATCTGAAGTTTCTGCATCACCACCAACAGCAAAATTTTCATCCAATGAATCTTCAGTCTTTGATACGGATACGCTTTCCACTTGACCCGACATAATCTGACTTCCATTATCATTGACCTTCATTACAGTAACATCATCAGATGAATTATTAACTGCTAAATTTCTGTCTATCCTAGTATCTGCTTGGGTTGGTAGCTCATTTTCACATTCTTCATTTTTATCAGCTGAAAATTTAGAACAGCAGCTTTCAATCATATGACGACGGACATATTTCTTCATCCTAAACTTCTTTCCACAGTTCGGACAGGGAAATTTTGCCTCTCCATGCGTTAACATATGATCTCTCAACCGTACTTTATTAATACATTGTAATTTACAAACATTACAAGTGAGGTCTGTTACATCTGCAGTAGCGTGCTCAACGATATGTGTACGCATAGATTCTTCAAACTTCATACATCTTCTACATAAAGGACATTTATATGGTTTAGCACAGTGATCTTTCATTTTCAACATTACAATAAAGTTGTGATCATTTACTTCATGTCGAACCCTCTCCAATGAAGATGACATTTCCTCATCACACTTTCGGCATTTAAATATTCCCTTGTTTTCTTTCATTTTGTCTTCACAGTCGATGGCAACCCCATAGGCCCAATGCAAAAGTTTTTCATCAGAATCATTAGATGTTAATTTCTCGTGTTCAATGTCTCTATGGTTTTCATCTTGTCCATTGTCCTCCACTGGAATTTCCGGTATTTTGTTTTTATCATTAGCCTCTTTTTCACAGCTTTCAGCTGCTTTGATCTCTTTTCCATTGTCAGTGACCTTATAACCTTTGATCTCCTGGTCAATATCATCATCTTTGTTTATCATCTCGACATCTTGTATAATTTCATTATCTGTAGTGTCATGAGTATTATTACTTTTCATGGTGTACTGTGCACTGTAAGTGTTCTCGATATTCTGTGTATGTCCATTATCTGTAGTGTCCTGAGTATTATTACTTTTCTCTGTGTTCTGTTCACTGTTACGGATCTTGACATCCTGTTTATTTTTACTATCTACAAGGTCCTCCTTATTTTTATTTTTATTGCTTTCCTGACTGGTGCTCTTATCATGGATCTCAACTTTCATTTCTTTCACGATTAAAAGAGAAGTTTTGTTTGGATTTATTTTTTCCTTTGTTGCTTCTGATTTATTTACATTTTTAAGAACTGAACTTGTCCTGGAAACTGAACTCTGTATTTGATCAGCTGATTCATTAAACCTAGATTTTGTAATGGCGACATTTGTAGTTTTCTCGTTCCCCGTTGTTACTGATATTTCATTTCCCAGCAACCATTTTGGTGTTCTTATTTTCCTTCCACTTCTTGACATTGCATTATCTGTTTGAATGGTTGTAAGTCTCGTCATGTCTGAAAAGTAAAAAAGTAAAAAAAAAATGAATTAAAACATTTGACAATACTTGTTCAACCTTCTTGCATACTGTGAATATTGACCATAACTGTCCGATAAATATAGAATAATAGTAACGGGCTCGTCTAGATATTCCACATGATATAGTCAGTATCAAAAAGAAACTACCTATTATTCTGTTTATCGGTAATTATGACGTCACACAATGTATTGCCTAATATTTTCAGTGATACAGCCAGTACGTTGATACTCGAAAATATTAGGCAGTAAGATCAAAGGGAAAATATATGAATTACCAATAAAGTCAAGTATAGTGTGTATAGTATAGCATGGTAGAAAAGGACTATATTTCAAGCTTTTGTATATATTCCTGTTATTCATTAGGTCAACCAAAGTAAAATAGAGGTAAAATAGTGGTAAAATAATTCAAAAACATTATATTTCAGGTTTCTGCTGGCAGTCCCTATTTTTTCGCATTTTGCTAAAAAACAAAAATTTTGGTGATTAAAATTCATCATTGCCGAAAGATATACAATTAAATTTCATCCATCTTGTTTTCTTTTTTCATGTTTCTTGGACTTTATCTGATCAGACAATATTCGGAATTCACCTTAAAATTGCTACTTAAACAGTCTGCACGGTTAGCCACTAGTCCGATGCCCCAGACTAGTAAAATTTCATTAGGACTAGTAAGTTTTTTGCAAAACTTTGTTTGGCCAAATAAGAAAAATGTCAGAATATTGGTCTTCAGACTAGTAGTTGAAAAAGTTTTTGGTGCAGACTGCTTAAACAGAAAAGCAATCATTGGCTGAGTGCAACAATAAACTAATTTATATAGGTGTGTTTATTGTATTATTTATGAAATGAAATGTGGTTAAATGGTGTCACATGTCACTCAAAGGATTTATTTCCAATTTTTCAACGCAAGTCTCCTTGTTCTCTTTTTAACAATGGTCCGGAAAAGAAAACCAGTTTCATGTTGAACTTGTTTTACATTTGTCATTTCAGTTATTTATAACTTGCTATTAAAATGCAAAATTGGTTTGTTTATGTGTTGCATATTTGTTTTTCGTTAATTTTTTTACATAAATAAGGCCGTTAGTTTTCTCGTTTGAATTGTTTTACATTGTCTTATCGGGGCCTATTATAGCTGACTATGCGGTATGGGCTTTGCTCATTGTTGAAGGCCGGACGGTGACCTATAGCTGTTAATGTCTGTGTCATTTTGTGGATAGTTGTCTCATTGGCAATTGTACCACATCTTCTTTTTTATTTGTTCATTGTTGGTCTACCTATCACATGTATCACAATACCTTTTTTTGGAGACATTGATTTAAGGTCTTTTTCCGTCACTTTTTGCTTTTTGTCTGTTGTCATTGGTGATCCCTCTTGCTTTCTCTTTCTGTCTCTTACTGTTTGGTCCTCATCATTGCTATCATCTTTCAACAACTTATTCTCTATTTTCAGTTTCTTTGTCTTATAGTGGTCTGAAATATATAATATATAATTGTAAATCATTAAATTCTCAGAAAACTGTAAGGACTTTTCAATATAAAATAACTACAAAATTGTAGCTTTCTGCTAGTAGTTTAAACAGCAAATTTTGAATCTGGTTTTTAAATTATAGTCAGATATATAAAAAAAACAGTTTTTACTTGTTTAAAATATTTATAATAGTCATCAAGTTGGTAGGGATATTGTGCAGGATTTTTTTACCATATTACATACATTGATTACTGTCTTTGTACTTGTGGTGTATTTAATTTCACGAATTTCGCAGTTGGTTTATAATCGCCGAAATAAATACATGCGAATCTAAATCCTTATTTTTAACTGAAAACTTACTCATGTTACTGTTCATCTATAGAGATATAAGAAGATGTGATATGAGTGTTAATGAATGTTAACTTGACCTTACATCAATGACATGTAAATGTTAATGTTGACAACTCTGCTAATCCGAGAAATAAACAAACTAGATTGATATCAACAGGTGACAAGTAGAAACCAATTAAGGATCAAAGAAAAATAATGACTTGAGATCAATTTGAACCATACGACTTTTCTATTGTTGCTAATGATTGATTGACAAACAAAATTGTTATTATAATTAGAACGTATGACAGACAAACTAATGAATTAAAATTGAAATCAATTCATTTACATGTATATACTGGAACTCTTTTTACAAACATTTTACCTGACGGCTATACTTTTACTTTAGTACAGTATACCAGACGGCGATTTACGCTTTTACTTTTAATATAGTATACACAACGGCAATTTACTCTTTTACTTTTTAAAATACAGTTCATATTTACACATGAGGCAATTATTATAACAATCAAACATTTTTTTAAAATTTTATCTTTGGAAAAAAATCGCAAAAAAAAATTCTTGCGAACTTGTTTGAAATACACAATTCACGAAAATAAGTACCCGCGAAAAAAAAGTACAAGTACAGTAATTATTGATAGGTCATGTCGGTCATTGTTTCATAAAAAGGCTATCCAACACACATGTATTGTCTTTAAGGTAGATCATAAGTATACATTTTTGAGACAGAATTTTCTTATAATTTACGAAAATGAAGATTTTACTATGCTTTTTTCAAAAATATAATAAAAAGTATGGGTCACAGTCTTATTTTTCAAGCTATGAACCTTGAAAATTGCCTAAATTTGGTTAGTTTGTTCATGAAAAAACACATTAGTGTGCATAAAAAAATTTCCATGAGATAGAATTTTGAAATAAATTGTGAGAAGATAGGTTTCATAATATGTTTTAAGAATATAAAAAGAAAAATTGGTGTCACCGAACTTGTTTTCTTACTACAAGTAAAAATAAAAAATTCCCCTATTAGTCATGTATAAATTTCGAACTAAAAGAGTTATCTCCCCTTAAATGGCTCATTTGAAAAAATGATTTTAAAAACCAAAAACATTGATATTTGTTAAAATATTTTGAATAATACAATAAATCAACAAGTTTTCTTTAAATAAATAAACAGTTTAACCATTAAATTGCAAATCTGTCTCCAAATTTGCAGATTTGGGCAAATAACTAGACCGATTTTGTACTGTGATTGTACAATCCAAGATGGCGGTATACCATGAATCTACCTTAAAGGCAAAGAATGAGGTTTGTGTAGACATAAAACTGGTTAAAACCCAATGTATCTTGTGTCTGTATCTGAGTCAAGGTCATCAGGATCACAATTTCTACTATGCTGTTCATGTTAGATTATATATGTGTTTTGTGCCCATACCTAGTCAAGGCCATCGATCAGGATCATAATTTCCAGTGTGATCATATATGGGTTTTTCATGAGGATTGATGTGTTGGTGGAGGTTGGTCTTGTTGTAATTATAATTTCAGTCTGTTTT
This sequence comes from Mytilus galloprovincialis, assembly GCF_965363235.1. NCBI lineage: Eukaryota > Metazoa > Mollusca > Bivalvia > Mytilida > Mytilidae > Mytilus > Mytilus galloprovincialis. Next base: position 6,816,617 of record NC_134847.1, read on the forward strand.
CGTTACATGTAAACATGTTAAAAGATGACATAAGTATTCTGCAAACAGGACTTTAACTAATACAAAAAGACCATGGTAAGGCTTGACCAAAAGAAGCTTTATACCAAATGACATAAAATGGAATAATTTTCACCTGACAGAAACTCCTGTAGTTCATCTAGAAAATCTACTCCTGCATACTGCACACTCTGCTGTAGAAAGCTGTTCCCAAGTTGTGAAGCAAAAGAAGTCATTGTCATGGTACCGGTATCCAGTGTGACTGCTAATAGCATTTTATTTGTTGTCAACCTTGACTGCAAAAAAAACAAAACAGATGTTTTACAATTTGACATATGTTTGTGGAGAAACCATAATTTAGTACAAAATTAATTTGTAAATGCAAGACAATGTTTATTTCTTTAATGTATTGTGATATATATCTTATTACCGGTAGTCATGTTGTTTGAAACATAATACATGTACATGTTGATGATATATGGTACTTGTATATTTTGTTTACTTTCAAGTTATTTCAAATTTGTCCCAAACTATGTATATTTTGTTTACTTTCAAGTTATTTCAAATTTGTCCCAAACTATGTATATTTCAATTAAGGATATCGAGGCTCAAGGGTATAAAAATTAAACATTTATTTTTCATTACAAATTTTATTTTTTTACTTTTAGTAGTTGTTACTTTATCATATGGTACAAAAATTATTTTAGAAAATCAATTCGTGTTGGTTGGCCCGAGATGACTTTTAAAATGTAGATATAACTGAAAAAGCTCCAAATTATCTCCCTTTGGTGCAGGAACGCCATTTTTTGGCATTAAAATTGAAGTATCTTTTTTAACTCGTCAGTGACCTATATTTTTTTATCATAATTTTCAAATGAGCTGTACTTAAACTAAACTTTTGTCAAATTTGAGCGATTTCTGAAATAAAATTCTTTTTTTATTTCAATATATATCACCTCTATTTCTCCTATTAGCATGATTAGTTCAACAGAAATAAGGTATCTTTACAAAAATGTATGCTTCTTTCAAAGGCAGATTGTGAGCGTAAATGAATGGTGACCCCATTTTTTTATTTTATTTTTCTATTAAGGATTAGATATAGTTCATTTATCATGTTTATACAAAAATAAAGCGAAATCCTATATTAAATAAAAAATTTGATTTAGACCGGCGAGCCACCTTAAGCATTGATTAAACTTTTAATATTTAATTTGTCCTAAATGGTATAGATTCTATAATTCAAACCATAAATAGTTACATATTCAAGGAACAGGTCTTTATCAAATTCTTCTAATGTATCTGTTTCCATGGCTGCAGTTAGTGTTGTTGGTTCTTCATTTATCTGAAATTTAAAAACAACTATATATATAAATAAAATGTACAAGAATTCATAGAGGTTTAAATAAACGTCACAAGGCTTATTTTTATAGTTTGTTCCTACTGTCATGACTGCAGTCTTCACGATGAACTGTTAAATCTACAGGCTTGGAGCCCAATTTTTAATTTTTTTTAGTTAGATTCTGCTGGCCTGCAGATACAATGTATGATTTTTACAGGCCCAAGAGTAATTTTTTAAGCCTGGGCAGCCACTCAGCGTGAAGACTGTGACTGTATTACAAACATTGGGTAGGCAGTAGATCAACAGTGTCAGTAAATTGTTGTATTTTTTCTGAATGATGGAATATATATTGTTTAAAAACTTTATGAATTTCGGGAGAAGTAAAATACATTTTTTTTTATCAATACATGTATAAATATTCATTGTCAGGTTTGTGTGTCATTAATTCAATGAATAATTATTTATTTATATTTTGTTTTAATGAATACATTACATGTACATGTATATAAGTGTGTGGTTTCAGTAATTAATCCCTAAAGATTATCACTCTTTAGATTTAAAAAAAAAATCTATATCTTGACTGTTGAGTTGTCAATGTATATGTGTGTTCCACCTACATGTAACAGAAGTCATACCTGCCAACTTTTGAAAATGCCCATGGGGGTTTTAGCGCGTGACAACAATTTCAAAGTTTAAAATTCTTTGCGACGACTATTTTGCGCGAAAAAGTGTCATTTTTGCATGATTTGTAAGATGAGCTTACATCCCTTTTTTTAAGTTTATTTGCATGATTCTAGTTATTATATCAGCAGAAAATATGAACATGTAGCTGTAAGACCAGGAATTATTTTCATGTGTAAGGATACTAAATAGTTGTTGACTTTTCCAATTTAAAATTATACACAAAGAAGGACTTTTATCAGGTTGGGAACAACACATAGGGATCCCCCCTCAATGTTAGGACATTAAAAACCACTTTTTAAGTACAAATAAACATTCATATTATTTGAAGAAACTTTTCCCAAAGAACTGTACAGCTTATGATCTATCATTGTCTATCTGGTATTATATGGTCAACACATGTCCAAGAATTTTGATATGTTCTTGGCCTTATATCTTCTTTATTATTCAAAATAATAGGACTCTTCATTTAGAAAAGCTGTTCCAAATATAATGTCAGAATTTCCCATTTCTAAGTTAACAAATCTACATTTTCCTATTTAATTTTTACAAGAGTGACCCCTTGACTAAGGGTTGTACCTCATTTAAGGGATTCCTCATGTTGATGTGGGGGGGGGGGGGGGGGGGGGGGGGTTTCCATGTGGAAAATAATGAAGAGTACATTATCCTTTAAATGATTGAATACATAAATAAAATTATGTTACAGTAAGTGTACATGTTATGTCAATAAATTAGTGAATAAACTACTATTTATTATATTCATGGTAGTACTGCATCATTGAAGTTTGTCAATCAGCCATGCTTTTATTCTTATTCAGTGTAAGAACCTCCTTGCAGTTGAAAAATCATTTGCCATGTTCACGTTTTTACAATTCTGACCAACAAACAGAGGAATACAACACAATTCAATATCTAGCATGTTAAAACAATCTTGAGAGAAAACCGTTTTTGATTGGCTGATTAATTTGATCATGAGAAACGCACAATTTGATGGCTGAACACGATTTTCCTCCATTGGACACAGTTCAAAATCGGGAACAACAATATTTTTCGTGTAAATTTTCACCAAATCGTGTTTTAGAGGTTTTTCAGGAACACGATCGTGCAATCGTGACAAAGGGTCAAAATCGTGTAGTACACGCCTAAATTGTGAAAGTTGGCAGGTATGAGAAGTTCCACTGGAAACTTTGTTATACATTTGTAAACAATGTCATAATATATGTTCCTGTTGGAACAAATATTCCATACCATTTATTCCATTAGGAACATTTAGTGTAATGTTTATTCAAATGGAAATAATATTCCAGAATATTGTTTCCATTTGGAACTTATATTATGAAGGAACGTTTATTCCGTGACATAGATCTCCTTCATTAAACATGCATGATCCTCAAATTTATTCATTTGTATAGGGATTTGGTCAGTCAGAATTTTAAATTTTATTTTACAGGTAATATTACCATAGCATAATATTCACTTCTTTTGACACATGTATGTTAAAAATAAACCTCTGCCAGCAGCATCAAATCTGAATATGTATGAACATGATGAAAGTGTTCCAGGAGAGACTGTTAAAAAATACCCGTGAACCCCCCCCCCCCCCCCCCCCCCCCGCTCGTACTGACTTTTGCTTAGTTCATTCATGTTGACCCGGGAACATGCGGGTACGCACAAACACTGCCATAAAGATAGGGGTGTAGAAGGGGTCCTGATCCCGAAATCCTGGGCTTAAAAACACGAAAATCCTTTGGTCCCAAATTTAAATAAATTAATTAAAATCCTGACATCCCTAAATTCCAAAAAAGAATTCTCGGATCCAGATAGTGTCAATCCTGAAATCCCAAGCTTAAAACATCTGATCCCAAAGTCCCAATAAAGGTCCTACCCCCCCCTCTCCTCCCAAGTCCAAATAATTATGACATCTTGGATTAGGGCCTTGAGGCCTTCCTGTCGATGTAAGGTATCAAAGAAAAATATATAATAGACTTTCAAGATGTCATAATTATTTGGACTTGGGGAGGAGGGGAGGGGATAGGACCTTTATTGGGACTTCGGGATCAGATGTTTTTAAGCTTGAGATTTCAGGATTGACACTATCTGGAAATAATTTGTTATAGCTAAATTTGATCAGATCGTATTGTATACATGTACATAATCTGGGAGTGACAACTATTTAAAGATTTTGAGTTCAAAGCTCTCACTTTTTTGTATTTCTATAGCTAAGATTTACGGATTTACCCAGGAAATCATCTATGAACCTCATAGGCTCTGAACCGTAGCTACATATTAGGCACAAAATGTGCACCTTGTTTTGTAACCCCCATTGCCATAATGGTTATATTGATTACATTGGTTACACTCATACAATCTCTGATAAATCATCATATTCCTAGTCTACCTATATTCAACAACAATCGAGAAACCTATATGATTATTTATATCCACATCATTTCCAATATGGCGGATTTCTACGAACAAACAAGCGTGCCCAGTGTTGTGTATTTTCGGCCCGAAGACACCTCGCCCTATAAATAAATTTCAACAAAAAATGTCAACAATAGAATATGTATTTCTGGTGTGTTATTATCCTGAATGATTTTATATCATGAGTTAGACTTATAGCAACTACCACTTGGTTTTTGGAGGGGGCGGGGCTAGGGTGAAATATTTTGTCCTGACGTTTTATTTTCATTCACTGAAACAATAAATGTTTTCCTTAAAAGAATAAATAATCATTGCTTGTTTTGTCCTTGATATAAATGTGGATATGATGCCTGAAGTCTAATATTTTCGCAACTGCATGGTGAACACTTTTTATGCAGATGCTGATATACATTTATTATATCTTTTTTATGAAACTAAAACTGTTTCAATGGCTATGCTTATCAGGGTTTTAATGCTTATTTTTAAATTTAAACCAAACTCCTGCTTTTTACCCCCCTTGTTTTAACTACGGTACATGTATAGTACTGCTTTATTTGCAGATGTATTATGTGTAACTCTTTTAATTTTGATTAAATTAATATTTATCTGTGAAATTTAAGTCGTTTTTTTTTACATTTTTCATTTTGATATCGTTTTTAAAAAACATGCCTTTGATGTCTTACATTTTATAAATCTTCCGCATAAACTGTGATCCATTATAATCAGTCGTTCGAAATAGTATTCATAAATTATATTATTGTTAAAGTTGAAACATGCATACTTGTTTTATTACAAATGTCTATTATCTGAATTTGAAAATTACTTGTCTAAAATTTAAAAAAAATAATGTGCATAACTTATTTCATCAACACAAAGTTGTCTCATGCCAATAAAATATCTATATATTTTCCCCGGGCGCTATTTTTCTTCCCCGGGCGCGTAATCTTTTCCCCGGACGCCTTTTCTTCACCCGAGCGCTACCGGGCGCATTTTAGTAGGACCCCTCTATTCTGTCCTGCCTGTTTTTTTTTGTGTATTAGCATGATTAGTTTATCCTGACTTTTTTTTATACATAAATTGCCATCATCATATTTTTTTGTTGTCAAGTTGCTCATTCTGCCTTTTCTTTGTAACTCAAAACACATGGGAAGAAAATGTTTGTCCTGCATTCTTTTTAGTTGTAACTAATCTCTGTCCTGCCATTTTATTTGTCACTCTATTCGGTCCTGTCTTTTTTATTAATTTATCCTGACATTTTTTTTTACATAAACTGTCATTCTGCTTTGTTTGCGCCAAGTTGCTCATACTGACTTATTTTTTACTTAAAAGTCAACTAAACTCCTGTCCTAGCTAGCTGCATTTTTTTTCAAACTTCGTCCTAGCCCCCTAAAAATCAAATCGAGTACTGAGCGGCTGCCTTAGGCAGCAACCATTTGATTTTCTGGGGGGGGGGGGGGGGGGCTATGGTTTTTTATGGAAAAAAAAGTTTGTTTCCAGTTTTTGGAGAAAAAAATAATTTGTTTTTGATTCTGAGAAAAAAAAATTGTTTGTTTCACCCTCAGCTGCCACTATATGAAATTACTACATACATCCTTGCTAGTATATACGATTTGGGAACTGAATACATCACGCTGCATATGCACGTCAGTGGCGGATCCAGAACTTTTCCTAACGGGGGGCCCGCTGACTGACCTAAGAGGGGGCCCGCTCCAGTCATGCTTCAATGATTCCCTATATAATCAACCAACTTTTTCCCACGAAAGGGGGGGGGGGGCAGGGCCCCCCAGTGCCCCCTGGATCCGCCTATGCACGTCAACTGAATTTGTGCACTGAGTCACGTATATGCCCAAAGTCAATATACAAACAGAAGACACAGTGGGGGATCCAAGGGTTTGAACCCCCTTTTTTGACGATCAATGCTTTTAATTGGGACACATAATTGCAACCGCCCCTCTTTTTATCCGGCTTTTTAAAAATGGCTGGATCCGCTACTGAGACACCATTCATTGAGGAGCCCCAGAGGTAATAGGGGAATAGTAATATGGTCACTCTTAGTCTCCTTGCGACCAGCAGAAAAATAACTTGCCAAAGTGGGACACCTTGTATCTTATGCAAGATATATACAAAGCCACGTCTGGTTAGAACGGGGAAGACTTCAAGTTACATCTGATGACTTGTGTCAAGAGATTGCGATGCACTCTGCACTTTAAGAACCCTTCTAACAACTCTTTGGGTGGTCCGTATGTTACCTTCTGCAATGACAATCATGGCTTTTTGTCACTTTTCTATTGGCCCTATTTTTTTAGTGGCAGTCCAAATTTTCTGCTTTTATCATAGTAAAACCTCGTTACCTGACCTACCTACTAGATGTATTGTTAATTTGTTCTTATCCTTAACATTCATAAAATATTTGCCACTGGACGTTAACAATACCAATCAATCTTTAATTGTTGTGGACGATGCTGATGATGTCTGGCTGCTTTACGTCCAGTGGCAAATTAATATGCATCTTCAGGACAAGAACATGTAAATTAATATGGATTTTTTCATTGTTGAGGAAACAACAGCCCTAATATTGCATGAAAATGAAACAACCCTTATATTGCATGAAACAATACCGTATAAAGCTAGCCTTTATAACCCAAACCCAAATCCTTAAATGCTGACTGCGGTATGGGCTTTGCTCATTGTCGAAGACCGAACAGTGACCTATTATAGTTGTAATTTGTGTTATTTGGTCTCTTGATGAGGAACTATTGACAATCATACCACATCTTCTTCTTTATATTTTTTTTCAATACACATGCCTTTACAAGTTAATCGTTTATATTTTTTGGTGATCTAGTGGTATCATTCCCAAAATCGGTTTGGAATAAGAGTAGAATCAGAATACTGTATCAAAGTAGGATCACATGTCTTCCTGTGGACTGTTACCTAGTGTACTTGGGTGTAAAAAAAATACTCTAAGCTCAACATGTCAGTTTCGTAATTGGGGTTCGTGTTGTTTATTCTTTAGTTTTCTATGTTGTGTCATGTGTACTATTGTTTTTCTGTTTGTCTTTTTTCATTTTTAGCCATGGCGTTGTCAGTTTGTTTTAGATTTATGAGTTTGACTGTCCCTTTGGTATCTTTCGTCCCTCTTTTTTCATATAACATTAATTTGGTCTCATCCTGATATGCTTGTAATATATACCACTAGACAAAGGACTATCATCTTACTTTTCATTTATTAATCATCATTCAATTAAACGTTACATTTACATCAATTAACATGTGTCTAGACTCCTACTATAGCATATGTATGACAACCAGTAGCATGTAATTCACAGTAGTATGTATCACATCCTGAATCAATTAACATGTGTCTAGACTCCTACTATAGAATATGTATGACAACCAGTAGCATGTAACACACAGTAGTATGTATCACATCCAGAAATACTTCTCTACTCCATTAACATGTCAACTGTGGTAAAAAAAAGAACACGTGCCACTTTAAAGAACAGGTGTGACTACCGGTAATAAGGTACATACAGTAGAATGTGCCATATCTAGTAATATGTCTCTCCTCCTGTTACAGTTGTATCACACAGGAACATGTGTCATCTCACTGAACAGGTGTGATAAACAGTAGCATGCATCATATACTAACATTTGTAACATCTGGTCATATTTCAGTCTATTTGCCCTTTTGTGCTTCTTTGTTTTATATTTGTGTTTTTATAGTAATTAAAATTATGACACAGTTTTGACTGCCGCGTACCCCTATTTTGACATTTTTACCTTTTTTGTCTGTTTGTTTTGTTTACACATCGTTGTCAATATAATCGGATTTGAAATTTGTTGTGATTGTCACACAAGTGAGCGGTTTAGCTAGCTATAAAACTAGGTTAAATCCAAAATTTTCTACACAAGAAAATGCCTGTATTAAGTCAGGCATATGACAGTTGTTATCCATTCGTTTGATGTGTTTTACCTTTTGATTTTGCCATTTGATTATTAAAGGACTTTCGGTTATGAATTTTCTTCTTGAGTTCAGTATGTTTGTGATTTTAATTTGTTTGTAACATTCAAAATATGTGTCACCTCAAGGAACAGGTATGGCAACCGGTAACATGTAAAAATTTGTAACACTCAGGAACATGTGTCACCTCACTGAACAGGTGTGACAACAAGAAAGATGTGAAACACACACTAGCACGTGCCAAATCCGATATACATGTACGTATAATATTTCTCTACTCCAGTTACAAGTATCTTACAAGTACATGTGTCACCTCTGTGAACAGGTGTGTCAACAAGTTAACATGTTACATTCAGTAATATTGCTCTGCTCCAGTAACATGTGTAACACACAAGAATATGTGTCATTTCTAGGGTTGAGTGTGACAATCATTTACATGAAAAAGTGTCACATCTGTGGAACGTGTGTAAAATTCAGTTGTGTGTATCAAATCAAGTATCTATAGTGTACAAAACACTATAACATGTGTCGTATCCAGAAATGTGACAAAACCAGTTAAAGGTCATATAGAAAATAATAACACAATGTATAAAATACAAATTTGAAATGTCTTGTTATAAAAATAAGGATATGTGGTATGATTGCCAATGAGACAACTATCTACAAGGGTTCAAATGAAATGGATGTAAATGACACAGGAGCCCTAAAATAATCAATTACATGGGGATGGTGTCCACAGAACTTATGAAATATTAACTGGAGTGTGTTTGTAGAATGTTAATCCCTATCCGTTGTTCCTTCCAGTCATAATTGTTAAAAGTTTAAAATATAGGACAAAAGATTTACTTTTTTCAATGAAAATATTTCCAGTGGCAAATATTTCATGCATATTAAGGGCGAGAGTCGATTAATTTGGTATGCTTTGTAAAGCAATTGAACATGAATGGTGGCTGAGAATAAATAAGGCCATGTTTGATTATGGTTAGAAATTTTGCCTTGGAACAAGCCAACTACAAACCCTATTGAAAGTGTTGTTGACTTGTATATGACAATTGGAACATGTTCTTAAAATGAAAACAACTTCCTAATCCATGTTCTTTTGCAAAATGACATATTTATAACAAATGCAAATTGTGAAATTTTCAACCTTTTTGTTAGTTTAAACAAGAACAATAATACCAGGTATGGATGTGCATAACTGCATGCAACTAACTGATGTAACATGTATAATAACTGAGCATAAATAGTCACTCCCAAACCTAATATTGAAATCATTTACTCCAAAAGTAGCCAAGAAAAGTTTGAATAAAATTTTCTTGTGCAGTGAGTGTTGTAAAATTTAAAAATATTAGTAAAAAGGAGTTTGCTACAAGTTAGATGTTTAAATTACTTACTGGCTACAACTTAACATTATCAGACTAAATATTAAATGATTCCCTTTCATAGAAGCCACGAAAAATTTGACAGAAAAACAAAAAGTTAAGACAGGTCAAGGGATTACTAGACCTGCTTCTGTCTTCATAATTTTGTCTCTACTTTCCTTAAACAGTTGAATATGTCCTGGGCATTTAAAAAGGAGGGGGAAAACTGTATTATTTTTTTTAATCAGTTAGAAATTTTGTACACTTGCATTATTGAAAATTACACTAGCAATCAAAAAAACTGTTATCACAGAGATAGGTCTAGCTTTTTTGTAATTTCAATAATGCAAATGTTAAAAATATCAATGAACCATGACTGAAAGTACATTGCAAAACAATCTCAATGGAAATGAGATGTGCCAATGCTAATACAACTGCATACTAAATACCATTGACTTATCATAAGTAGTTCCCTATAAACAAACCTAAACACAATATAAATAAAGTCATGTAAACTAAGGGACGACATCAAAAGATCGATGTAGGATAAAAACAAACTTAAATCAAATAGTTTGGGGGTGGGGAGGTCAACATTGCTGCAAGTTTTGTTAATCCAAAATCGATTTTACATATATCCCTATTGGTCAATCAATTTTTCCCAAATTAAGTTAAGAGGGGGGGTGTGGAGGTCAGTGAAAAAACTATGTGAATTAAGCTTTTTATCCTACAGTGAACTTTTGATGTCGTCCCTAAGCAAAATTTCAAAGTCAATAAGCCATGGAAATGAGATGTGCCAATGCTTATTCAACTGCATACCAATTATCAATAACTTACCACTTGTGGTTCTTCATAAACTGACCTAATCACAAACTAATACATGAAAACTAAGTAAAAATTGCAAAGTAAATAGACCATGACAGAGGGGACAGGGCCAAATGATCTCCATGGAAATGAGATGTGCCAATGCTTATACAACTGCATACCAATTATCAATAACTTACCACTAGTGGTTCTTCATATGCTGACCTAATCATAAACTAATACATTAAAACTAAGCAAACTTTCAAAGTCAATAGACCATAACTGCGGAGGCATGGCCAAATAATCTCCATGGAAATGAGATTTGCCAATAGTAATACAACAGCATACCAAATATCTTTGACCTACCACTAGTGGTTCACCATAAACTAGACCTAATCACAATCTAATACATTGTTGAGGCCTCCGCTGACGCCAGAAACAGCATCCGTCAAGGGAGACAATAAAATTGAGCATGGAAACAGGGAATGTGTTGAAGAGCTAGACAACAACCAGAAAAAGAGCAGAAAAACAGTTTAAGGCTACCCATGGGTCTTCAACACAGCAAGAAAATGGCGGGCTTCAACTTGCCAATAAACTAACATGTGCACTAGTTCAGTGAAACTGAATGTCACAATAAACTCTGAAACATATCAATTAACCAAAATTATACAGCATATAAGGCCAGAGGCTCCTGAATTGGGACAGGCGCAAAAATGTGACAGGGTTAAACATGTTTTGTGAAATCTGAACCCTCTCCTTATATCTCTAGCCAATGTAGAAAAAAAATCCACAAGACAAAGAATACAATATCAACAATCAACAATTTTATTATAGTTCTTGATTATTATATAAAACAAACAGTTTAGCACTAAAACAAAAAGTGTACGGTAATATGAATTCATCTATACAAAACTATACACTGAGATTCAAAATAACATAATTTCAACTTCAAAACAAACACATTTGTCTCTTTTACAATGCTTTCCCTGAATTTGTGCATAAAAAAAAGTTTATGATCTACAAAAATTTGTCTACAGCTATTATGCAACAACAACAATCTATATCAGCATTCATTTTTCACAACATCCTGACGGAGTAATTACACGGAAAAATAAGTACAAACACAGTAACACTATACACATTAAAAGTGTAACACACAGGAACAAGTGTCAGGAAGCAATACAATTTTATATATAAATGTCACTTATTAATCAGTATTGGAATTACTAGACATATGTATAATGCAATTATTATATACATAGTAGCAAATACAAGTAAATTGTATGTGTTTATAAAATCAATGAAAATCGTGCAGTATAAGTCATCAATGATAATATCAATATAGTTTGTGTTACTATTCGTTTTCTTGACAACTGGAAATAGTTTAAAATCAAAACATAATTATTGGATCGTTTCAAATACATTTAAAGTAGGGCTGTTAAGTCCAAAACTTATGCATTTTTTCAGACATCCCCACTGAAAATCATCATATAGGAAAACTTACTAAAATATATTTTTAAAGCATGATTAACCTGATTGTATATTAAGTTCAAAGAGCTGCCTTCAAAAATCTATTTAGGTGATAATATAATAACATTTTACTTAAATGTTGATACATTTGTACAAACAACACTGCTTACTTAAATCAAATTTTTCACAAATGTGTGTATATAGCATTTATATCAAAATAACCATTCCCATAACATATGTCCTATAGATGCATACCCCATAAACCAAAACCATTTGATATAAGATTGTCATGCATATCATAAAAGGGATATATGGTAATACATGTATATTTAAAAATGCTAATAACTCGAAACAATATAAAAACATTACTAAAGTTCAAGTTCAGGGTTTTTACTTTAAAATATAACCATGAAGATTAAGGCATATTTTATCATAACACAATTGTTCCAGGATTTCACTGGAATCTTCATTTTTTTTTATAATTGCTATCAAATTGTATATTTCAAAATACAACAAGCACCACTAATATACTATTTAATGCTGGCAGTTAATCTAATATTAAAATATACATGAATCACCCACCCTTCTTTTGAACTATTTACATTTGTAAAATAAATGAATGGAAGACTAGATTTTTTAGGTAAACCATATAGGAAATAATTTATAAAACTCATTAATATTTAGCATTCGTTGGACTTCAAGAGTATAGGTTACATCAGTAAAAAAACATTTTCAGTAAAAAAATATGAAAGTCATAAGTGTTTTAGTAAATATTTAATCTATAATATATAAGATTGTGAAAATTAATCCAAATATGGTTTGAACAATAAATTATTTGGTTTAGAGTATGTTATTTGATAAACTTTAGATAATTTATGATTTTTGAATGTTCAAGGAATCAGAATGAAGCCGATTATATCTTCTCCTTTTAATATAGGGTACATCAAACCTTTGTAAAGCTAATCACAACCATTTCAATGTATGACTTAAGCTATATTATCAGACAAGAAATGAGGTAATTAAGCTATCTACTACAGCTAACATGTAACTTTGGACGGTTGACATGTTGAAACATTAACATTCTTAAAACACATGACTTAAAATAAAAGATTTAAACAATACTGAAACTATTTGAGGATGTATCTATGCTGACTTGTTGGTCCTTATGCACATCAGTTCAGATATTAAAATCAATTCAATGAAATGATCAGATCTATAAGAAAAACAAAATTACAGGACACAACTGTCATTTATTACTTTATTCAAGACATCTCCGTTATAATTTTTCTTTAATTAGCAAAGATGTCCCCCATAGGAATCCAGATATTTTTACATTGTATTGATTGATACAAGAACTCCTCTCCCTGTCCTTGTTCTGGGTCTGTCCAATCTCTGGCCAGTCCATAATTCACCCAGGTCCTCTTTACATTCTCAGCAGACATATATTCCACAAATTTGGACCCTTCTGTCGTTCCGAAGTACCACATGGACTGGATATCCTGATGCTCAGCCAGATATTTGGTCAGGTGGTTACGATCTCCTGTCAGTATGTTGACCACACCTCCTGGAAGGTCAGATGTGTCAAATACCTGTAATAAAATAAACAATTCCAATATTACAAGTATGATAGAGACCATTAACAAGGAACTTTTAAAAGGAGTGTTTCGGTGGTTTAACTTGGGAGATAAGGATCATCCATTTGATTTTTTGTTGTACAAATTATGGTATAAAAAAAGTCTAATATAGGGGATGAACTGGAAGACCAAAATCATTGCTTGTCCCATTTATCAGTTTTATATCTAATACTTTTCAGTGAAGCAGTAAAGTCTGTTATAAAAATGGCTAACAGTTTAATGCTCAGTTTCTTTCTTGGTTATTTTATTTTGTCAGAGATTTTTTATTTCATGTACACACATCCCATATTGTTTTCATACATAGATTTCATATGCAAACCATTTGAATACAGGTATTGAAAAGGACTTCTTTCTAATATAATTATTGAATTATTGCTTCATTTTTGACACTTTTTGTCATGAAATCAGAAGTACATGGCACCAGAAACCAAAGCAGCCGTCCTACCTGGTAGAGATCTAAAGCTGACAATGGGTATTTCTCACTTGGTACAACAACAATGACATTCCCTCTTATGACAGCCGGAGCAAAGAGTGACACAAACCCTAACAAGGGATATTCATCTGGACAGGCAATACCAATCACACCCATAGGTTCATGGACTTTTACTGTACAACCATACAATGTAGTCTCCTGTAAAAATAGAACACAGGAAATGTTATAAATTGGTGTGCTTCTAAAACAAAGATCTGATTATCTTTCGTAATGAGTAATCGCACTAGTACTTGACTACTGATTCAGAAACTTAACAAGTTTTCTCTATTTGTGCACCTTGTTAGACCCACCCCACAAAAAATAGTCTTTTGTCTATTCATATCTTTTTTTCAAGTTGTATGTTAATTTTTTCTTAAACAGTGTATTGCTTGCTAATTTAGAATTTGAATACAACATCAAATTACATTTCCATTTGTATATCAAGAAATTATGACATAACAACCATGTATAATAAAGAGTTGCAATAAGAATACAATGGATTCATGACAGTTAGACATTTGGTACTTGTATAAAGGATATGTGTCGGAGAGACACCAACCTGCACAGTGCCTCCATATTTATCGCAGTATGCTCCCCAGTGGAACAATCTTTGTACTGACAGGTCCACCTCAGTCTTACAATCATCCATGGACCTTCCTGTCATCTGATGTATCCTGTTGGCCACTTCATCTCGTCGTAACTCAAGGTTCTCAGCCATGTAGTAAACTATCTGTGCTCTGTTGTGAGCTGCTCTCTTTCCCCAGCTGTTTAAAATTATAATTTAAATTTAGATAACATCTAACATATAACAAAGCTACTGTAGGATTTATAACAAAAACTTACTCCAATCATCAATGGCTTATTTCCTTTAAGATGGATCCATGAATCTTTGAAGTGTTTTGGCATTCACATTTTTAGTGCTTAAGACTTAATTTTACATTTGAGGGTACAAAACATTGATTGTGTGTATATTTTCTTTTGTTGGTAAGCTCTATTGAAGAAATATTTTGTGTCTACTATTACTGAATACTATTTTCAGTAAAGTGACCGTATGAGCTTGCCTAAAATAATACCACCAGGACCAGCCAGAGGGAATACTTTATGTACCAGATATAAGGCATCAAAATACCAAGTCACTACAGAGATTACACAACCTTCTTGAAAAGGTGTGTTACAGTATGATTTGGTGGGCTTACTATAAGGACTCCACATTACATCCTTTCTATTACCCTAATAAACATGGGCTATACTAGTACCAATAGGGCTCCTTGATGGGACTTAAAAACTATATCAGTATCACGGGGCCCAATGAGGGTTACCTACCCTGCAGAGGCAGCATGTGCAGCCTCTACTGCATTCCTGACATCCTTTCTGTTACCCTCACCAACATGTGCAATAACAGCACCATTGGGGCTCACCACAGGTCTGGCATAGGGAGCATCTGGTCTAGCTTGTTTTCCACCATAGTACATCTTAAATGTTCTGTCAATTCTATCAAAAGTATAAAGTGATTACCGTAAAGTCTAATAAAAATAAATATGATTAAAACATATTGTTTCAAAAACTAAAATATTATTGTGAAAAATGTAATTCTAAAACATAACAAAAATTTAAAAACCTCCGTTTTCAATATTTACTATCGATATTTACCAGCGACAGAAAGTGGTTCTGTGTTCTTTTTTTTAAATTTATTTTAATCAGTTTAGTTTTGCTAAAATAAATGCCTGCATTAATGTTGTCAACTGTATATGGTTCTTATATTAAATCATAACGCCATTAAAATATAAATTGAAAGAAGATCAGACATGTACAGAACTATGCTATAACTATAGCAATACATCCTGGACATACTTCTATACAAACAAAATCCTATTTATATAATTTGTTATGATTGGTTTTCGTTATTCCGTCTTAAGTTATATTGTTATGTCTTGTGCACTGTTGTTTGTCTTTTGTTTTGCCATGGCATTGTCAGTTTGTTTTTGACTTAAGAGTTTGAATATGCCTTTGGTATCTTTCACCTTACTTGTACAATGACAAGACTAAAATCCTTCTTTTAACTTACCCTGGCAGTTTACCATCTGCTGAAATCTCATTTTTCTGGTTGTTTCCTATAGTTGGTCTAGCCTGAACTATCTGTCCAAAAGCTTTAAGGTCCAACTGCACAGGTTCAGGTCTAGGCCTCTTTTCCCAGGATGGTCTGACATACTCAAATAGTCCCTGCAAAAGAATTATAGTACTGACATACTGTATCTCTAAAAAGAAATTCTAGTCATAAATTGTTTACTTTTGTCATCAATCGAATAATATTTTAAAATCAACTGTAATGATGACTAAATGACAATCATAATCAATATCACAAATTCATCAAAATAAAGAAGACAGCAACCCATGGACCAACAATGATAAAAAGTTAAAATGAAACTGTAAAATATTGACCATCATAAATATGCACATGCTAAATCAAATAACAAACACTACTGGAGTGCTCAAAGTGTTGACTGTGGTTTTGCTTTTTTCTGTCATGAAAGTATAAATCACACACCTAAGAAAAGTATGTCTTGAAAATTTTACTAATACAAAACATTTTGTAAATATATAGGAAGAAAGCAAAATTAACACATAGAGAATGGAGATCTTCAAATCAGAGTGTAAATGTTTCGTAACTCACAATTGCACAAGTCGATATCTTTTGACTATAAATGAAAAACAAAACTACACCATTGTGGGTCAACAAATAAGTTAACCAAAATCAATGAATACAATCTGTCAATTATTTCTTGAATTCTATAAACCGACTTATTTTGCTTTTAGCTTTTGTAGCCCATTTCTCATCAATATTTTTCGCAATTTTACATTTACTTCATGTAGTTTATTAAGGAAAGATCCAAGTTCTACAAATCACAACAATTTCTATTTGTGTTATTTTTTCCTACTCGAGAAGGTCATCAAATATTGCATTTTGAAAGAATTGAAACTATACTATTCCAACAATCATGAGAAGTCAATATAAAATATGTTACCAAAAATAATATTTTCAAAAAGTTATGTCAAAGCCACCAACCAGCTATAATAAACCATACCTCTTTGCCACCATCTCTACCATAGCCACTCTGTTTGTAGCCACCAAAGCCAGCTGCAGAATCAAACAGATTGTGGCAGTTGATCCATACAGTGCCAGCCTTGATACTGAGTGCCGCTTCCAGAGCTAATGGTATATTCTCTGTCCAAACACTACCTCCTAGTCCATAGATAGTGTTGTTAGACAGGGCAATAGCTTCCTTAGCTGTCCTGAATTTTAAAACAACTAATACGGGACCAAATATCTGCAAAGTAGAACAAGAACCATGATACTAGTACAAAAATATAAGGGGAGAATATATAAATGAGACTACTAAGGGACACCAAAAAAGTTTGTTTTCACCACTTTGAAGTATTTCATTAATGAACAGTGTTGTCATTTCGGGGTCTGTTATAACCGACTATGCAGTATGGGTTTTACTAATTGTTGAAGGTCATACTTTTTTGGTCACTTGTGGAGAGTTGTCTCATTGGCAATCATATCACATCTTCTTATTTATGGAGTAGTAAGTATAAGCAGGTATTGCAATTAAATATTATATTTGATATCTTAAATTTCTGGTATGAAAACCCTAAGAAACAATAACATTTTTATTGCATTGGTATTTAAAATGGCCAATAGTTCCCAAATTCAATTCTTTCAGAAATAGCCATAATTTCACATAAAAAGTAAGTAAAACTAGTTTTTTGACAATATTTGCACTTTTATCAAATGTGTTATTTCAGGCAATATTTTTATGTCGTAAAAGTGTTCAATATTATATTTAAAATGAATCTCAGTTTTAAACTTTCCTAAAATTTATTATATTCCAATTCAAAATTTTATTTAAACTTAAAATTGTTGACCATATGAGGTGGAAGAAAACTAGGATAATTTAAGAATATAAATAATAAATGATAAACCTCACCTCCTCAACAACCACTCTAGATACTGTCTGTACATTGGTGATTATGGTGGGAGGATAGAAACAACCTGTCTTTGGTATAGCTGAAATCTGGAATATCTGTAAGAGAAATCATGTGATTTGTTATAAAGCGGCATTAGCTTTGAAATTCAATAATGTGGCTCAATAAAATGTATGAATATTTCATCATGTGTAATGGGGTCTAGACGTCATCTAACTAACCATCAAATTGACCTCTGAAAACTGCAGATGGTTATATATCCTGATATCAACATACATATACATAAAAATAGATAGAAACCACATGCAATTTGATTTTTCTAGGCCTGTTTTATTTTGTATTGTAAAAATATGTTTATCATCTTTTTTACCTGTATAAAAATGATATGTTTTAAATTGAACCAAGCAACCGAATGGTTAATCCTTGTTTCACTTTCAATGTTGACATTCTTTTCCTTTTTAATAGCTGGTGGGTAAAACTGAAGGTCACATGAATACAGATGTAATAAGGTTGAATTATTCACTTGCAAGTGAATAATTCATCTGTAATAATTCTCAGCTCATTTTTGGCAATTTTTGAACAAAATTGGCTGCTAAAAGCAAATTATCATTTCACTACTTTCATTGATGATTGAACACAAAAAAAAATATCTTAGTTTTTTTTATCTTTGTATTGATACCTCTTTAATGAAATCACATGACAAATGTAAGGACATGTGACACGAATCTAGAAAAGATCTAACATGTGATGTGTTTATGCCATTACATTAATAACGTGTGAGGTTATGTAAATGTTAATAAATACGCTTAAATGATCAATCTTAAATATCTGTAATTAAAAGCATGCTACTTTTAAATTATTATGTTATTAAAGTTATTGAAGTTATGACCAGCAGATCCCTGGCTTATGTTTGTTCGTGGAGAAATAATCTCTTAATCCTTCAAAATTACATGTACTTTTAATATGACGTGTGTTTAATTTTAAGTTTATGCAAACTTAAAGATATTTTGGTTCACTTTGTAGGTCATGTCAAATTTAAACAGTTAACTTGACTTTTCATTTTAACTAGTTACAGACTCCCTTGAGAAATTTTCTAGTATTCATCTTTCAGAGTAATTTAAACTAATTTATGTTGTTGGCCACAGACCACAATTAATTCCTCTATCAGTTCTTTATAACCTTTTGCATCATTAAAAAAATTGCACCATGCACTTTTGTCCAATTTTTTGTGTGTGTAATGTATTGTCCTAGTCCAAATATATATCCAAAATTCAGAAAGATTGAAGCAATCACTTTTACAAATTTAGCCAATACACATCCATACCCCTATTGACAAGTCAAGAGATGTTCCGAAAACTGTAAATATCACCCTTTTGCACTTGACCTAATCACTCATTCCATATCAAAATCAGTTAAAATACAACCTCCAAAAATTTATTTGACCTCTCTTCTTTCATTTCCACCCAAAAAGATTTAAGGAATGAGTGAGGAAAGGAAAGAAAAAAAATTAAGGAAAAATACACTCTAATTAAAAGGAACTATATTCGTGGACAACGAAAAGCGGGGTCATTAATTGTGGTCTTGGGCCTATTAGGGGCCTAAAACTTGACCAATTCTAATAAAACTTGGCATGATTCAAGCTTAGTATATTATAAAACAGGTTACAAAGTTTCAAAGCCATATGATACCAAATAAAAAAAATGTGGCATTTTTTATATCTGAATTTTGGGTGCTGAATTGTGGCGTTGAATTAGAACAATTAAAACTATCAAATTTGAGCTTCTAAAAACCAAAAGATACCAAAACTAACACTTTTTAATGTCTCTATGTATAAGTTAACATCTATTTAAAGCAACAGAAAGCATATTTCATGTATCAGACTTATGCAAAATGGCCAGAAGTTAATTTTATATGAGCCTGTGCCAAAAAAAAAAAGGTTTTCAATTAGGGTGAGGCCTTATATCAAATGTAATATTTTTCACTTACCACAATTTTCTGAAGTTGTTAAGTTATCAAACAAACTTTAACAGGTTATAAATGTACTTTTGATGGAAATATAAGTTTCAAATAGCATAACGCATGTGGATAAAATGGTCTTTAGCAATGTTATGCTTAAAAAAACAGATTGCCAGTTTAGGCCGTTCCCCACATTTGCATATTTAAAAGCATATAAATGATATGGGAGATGGAGATATACTTCTTTTTGCTAAAATCTGTGCTCAGATATGATAAAACATGGAGCCTGGATGTAACAAGACTGTCACTTTCAACTATATATGCAGACAGTATGGTCTGATGCAAAGTTTATTAACTTTACTGTTTAAAAACTGAATGAAATGTCAGCCTCAAAAGGCCAATATTTAAACCACTAGCTATCCAACAGAAGAAAGTAAAGGTAGTCTGTGGAACAGAAATGGTTAAGCAACCAGTAATAAGTGTTTTTGATGTAGGTTCAGTGCAATCTGTTTTGGAATACAACTTTTAAGTGCATAGAACTTCACATTTCACCTGCTGCGTATACTGACCGTTAGACTTAGACTATTAAAACAGCACATTTTGCACTCTTTTTATGTTTTTATCTACTTTTTTTTGTGTTCAGAGTTCACAAATAAGTTAAACAACTGCAATAAATACCACAAACACAAATAGATATCAGAAAAAAACTGTCAGAGAGAAATTAAGCATGCTGTTTTTGAAAAAATAGTGAAAAAAGTGAAAAAGCTACATTTTAGGCATTTAACCTGAAAAGTGACTTTTTCACAAAATTTCTATCAAATGAAAGTGAAAATCATTTCTTCTCATATAGTTTGACAAATCAATACCAATAGATCATTCAGAAAAGATGCCAAAGTAAAAATTCTAAATTTGCTGAAATGCACCTCTTAGGCCACAGACCACAATTAATTCCTCTATCAGTTCTTTATAACCTTTTGCATCATTAAAAAAATTGCACCATGCACTTTTGTCCAATTTTTTGTGTGTGTAATGTATTGTCCTAGTCCAAATATATATCCAAAATTCAGAAAGATTGAAGCAATCACTTTTACAAATTTAGCCAATACACATCCATACCCCTATTGACAAGTCAAGAGATGTTCCGAAAACTGTAAATATCACCCTTTTGCACTTGACCTAATCACTCATTCCATATCAAAATCAGTTAAAATACAACCTCCAAAAATTTATTTGACCTCTCTTCTTTCATTTCCACCCAAAAAGATTTAAGGAATGAGTGAGGAAAGGAAAGAAAAAAAATTAAGGAAAAATACACTCTAATTAAAAGGAACTATATTCGTGGACAACGAAAAGCGGGGTCATTAATTGTGGTCTTGGGCCTGTTAAGCAGGCAGCAATAGGAGTACATTATAAAATTGTGAATGGAAAAGGGAATTTGTCAAACCACCCAAAAACAAAAAGCAGAACACTGCCCAAGGCCACCAATACTTTAATTTACAATGACAAAAAAAGAATATAAGGAATATGATTAAGGCTAAGCTGAGTTATATTTACCCTTTACTCCTAACATATGAGTGATAAACACATTTGAGTGAAAAAAAAATCACAAATTATTGCATGAATTTATTATTGTCATTGTTGGACAGTCGACTCATATATGAGAGAGGGTAGGAGGGGTTCTGATCCCGAAATCCCGGGCTCAAATACATGAAATCCTGAGGTCCCGAATTTAAATAATGTTAAATCCTGGATCCTGAAATTTGAAAAAAAGAATTCCCGGATCCCGAAGGAGTAAATCCCGAAATCCCGAGCTTAAAAACACCCGATCCCGGAGTCCCGATAAAGGTCCTATCCCCCCTCATATATATATGCAAGTTTAATTAAAGTATAAAAGGCAATATATTGCTACCAAAAATATAAATGAAATTTTATATTTTTGTGACACAAATAATAAACTCATTGCAATTTTTGCAATAATAAAAATGTTCAGAAATTGCAGTAAATAGATGAAATGTTTACCATCACAAACATATAGTTTTCAAAGATATTTTCTTTAATAAGTGAGTCAATTAACAAACTAGTTATCGTCTGCATAGTTTGATTATGTTTTGACAACTGTATCTGCTTTAAGTTAAAAGATTTACTGTTTCCTAAAATCACCTTTGTAGTTTCTACTACCCTACCTCTGCTCCTTCTTGTCTAGCAGATTCCACATACTCTTCAATAGATTTTCTCTGAGATTCATCAACAATAGCTCCCATATCCACTGTCTTGTCTAAACTATCACCTACTCTAAAGTGGGTCAACCTCTCTTTCAGTTTGTCTACCAGTTTGTCATGGATGCCTTCTTGTACAAGTAATCTAGATCCAGCACTGCAGACCTGTAGATAGTAATTTTGTAAATAAGGTATTTTAATAGATCACTGAATGTTGCAGGTAGGCATCAAACAAACAAAAATCAAATTGCTTTCCAAACACTCATAATTTTTTTTTAGTTTTCTTCAGAATATCTAATTCTAATCTTTCCAACCACTCCAATACAGTATTATCAAGCATTAACATGATTAATGGTGCAAGATATAGACAATATAAAAATTCTCAAAAAGACCAAAAAAATGACTCTTATCATCATGCTTTTAAATAAATTGAACTATTCCTTTGTCAGAAATGTTAATTAGTTCTTTTTTATATTGTTCTATTGCATATTACTGACATACAGAATAAACTCTTCTAATATTTTAAGTTACCAAGTCTGCTATCTTAGATAAAACCTACCTGTCCCTGGTTAAACCATATTGCATCCACAACTCCTTCCACAGTACTATCTAAGTCTGCTGTCTCAAATACTACAACTGGGGATTTTCCTCCTAACTCTAACGATAATTTCTTTCCACTACCAGCAGTCAGTCTACGTAATGTCTGACCAACCTAAAAATAACAGGAATACGGTTTAATCAACACAACAGACATTAAAAGTATACTCTCACTCTTGAGTTACTATCACATCTTAATATTTTAATAGGCAAGACTATAAGAACAATATTATTTTATAGGTTATGTTTTACCAGGCAATATCACATAGGCCTTAAATAAAATATTGTTTGTTTCCCCAATCCTGACCGACCCTGTAAAAATCGTCCGACTCATAAAATTTTATCGTCAAAACTAAAGTCAAATATTATTTTATTCATTTCAAATAACAGGCTTGCAGAATGGACGGATATTGTTCCAGCTTTTTGGAAAAAAATAAAATTATTTCCCTACCTACCTACCTACCCACATCTGGCTTGGCAGGGTTGGGATTGGGGAAACAAACAATATATTTATTTAGGCCATATAATAGTAGTTAACATACATGATTTACAGATAACCACATTTACCAGTTCACCCATGTAAAGGTTGTGATTTAGACTTTTATCATAAACAAGCACCATTACTGTATAACAATCACTAGATAGCCCCATGTTTACCAATATGGTAACATAATCGATTCAACAAATGGTCAAAATTTTGACCATCAAAACTATATTAAATAAATCAATCACATAGTCCCATATCCATTCAAACCAAACAAAATAAATGTAAACCTTGAAAGGTATTTGTATAAAACACCATATACATTTAGGGCCAGATTATTTTTTTCAACCACAATTTTATCGGTGTTTTCAAACTGGACTTAATTTCATCCTGTTATAAAACTTTACCCCTGTAGACTCTGTAAATACCACTTTGTCCACATATAAATATTTACCCCTGTAGACCCTGTAAATGCCACTTTGTCCACATATAAATATTTACCCCTGTAGACCCTGTAAATGCCACTTTGTCCACATATAAATATTTACCCCTGTAGACCCTGTAAATACCACTTTGTCCACATATAAATATTTACCCCTGTAGACCCTGTAAATGCCACTTTGTCCACATATAAATATTTACCCCTGTAGACCCTGTAAATGCCACTTTGTCCACATATAAATATTTACCCCTGTAGACCCTGTAAATGCCACTTTGTCCACATATAAATATTTACCCCTGTAGACCCTGTAAATGCCACTTTGTCCACATATAAATATTTACCCCTGTAGACCCTGTAAATGCCACTTTGTCCACATATAAATATTTACCCCTGTAGACCCTGTAAATGCCACTTTGTCCACATATAAATATTTACCCCTGTAGACCCTGTAAATGCCACTTTGTCCACATATAAATATTTACCCCTGTAGACCCTGTAAATGCCACTTTGTCCACATATAAATATTTACCCCTGTAGACCCTGTAAATGCCACTTTGTCCTCATACAAATATTTACCCCTGTAGACCCTGTAAATACCACTTTGTCCACATATAAATATTTACCCCTGTAGACCCTGTAAATGCCACTTTGTCCACATATAAATATTTACCCCTGTAGACCCTGTAAATGCCACTTTGTCCTCATACAAATATTTACCCCTGTAGACCCTGTAAATACCACTTTGTCCAAATATAAATATTTACCCCTGTAGACCCTGTAAATGCCACTTTGTCCACATATAAATATTTACCCCTGTAGACCATGTAAATGCCACTTTGTCCTCATACAAATATTTACCCCTGTAGACCCTGTAAATGCCACTTTGTCCACATATAAATATTTACCCATGTAGACCCTGTAAATGCCACTTTGTCCACATATAAATATTTACCCCTGTAGACCCTGTAAATGCCACTTTGTCCACATATAAATATTTACCCCTGTAGACCTATATAAATATTTACCCCTGTAGACCTGTAAATGCCACTTTGTCCACATATAAATATTTACCCCTGTAGACCCTGTAAATGCCACTTTGTCCACATATAAATATTTACCCCTGTAGACCCTGTAAATGCCACTTTGTCCACATATAAATATTTACCCCTGTAGACCCTGTAAATGCCACTTTGTCCACATATAAATATTTACCCCTGTAGACCCTGTAAATGCCACTTTGTCCACATATAAATATTTACCCCTGTAGACCCTGTAAATGCCACTTTGTCCTCATACAAATATTTACCCCTGTAGACCCTGTAAATACCACTTTGTCCACATATAAATATTTACCCCTGTAGACCCTGTAAATGCCACTTTGTCCACATATAAATATTTACCCCTGTAGACCATGTAAATGCCACTTTGTCCTCATACAAATATTTACCCCTGTAGACCCTGTAAATACCACTTTGTCCACATATAAATATTTACCCCTGTAGACCCTGTAAATACCACTTTGTCCACATATAAATATTTACCCCTGTAGACCCTGTAAATGCCACTTTGTCCACATATAAATATTTACCCCTGTAGACCATGTAAATGCCACTTTGTCCTCATACAAATATTTACCCCTGTAGACCCTGTAAATACCACTTTGTCCACATATAAATATTTACCCCTGTAGACCCTGTAAATACCACTTTGTCCACATATAAATATTTACCCCTGTAGACCATGTAAATGCCACTTTGTCCTCATACAAATATTTACCCCTGTAGACCCTGTAAATGCCACTTTGTCCACATATAAATATTTACCCCTGTAGACCCTGTAAATGCCACTTTGTCCACATATAAATATTTACCCCTGTAGACCATGTAAATGCCACTTTGTCCTCATACAAATATTTACCCCTTTAGACCCTGTAAATGCCACTTTATCAACATATGAATAATTATCTTACCTCCTATACATTTCTAGGAATATGATTGGTTAAAAGCGACCTCATGGAGACAGTGTATATTCAATATTAGGTTAGTAGGGAGGCGGGGCTTATTTCAATACACAGTTAGTAGTGGATTTACGACTTAGGCACTGTTTGATTATTTAAAAGTATTGAAAGTTCTGTTTAATATTGTTATATCAAGGTTGTTGATAATAGATATTTATCGTTTAGATTAGTTTTTTTTAGTGCAGACCAACTGAAAAAGGTTCTTAAAATTGAACACTTGAACACTTTAATACAGAAATAAGAAGATGTGTTATGATAGCAAATAAGACAACTTTAGCCTAATTTCAACAAATAAAGATAGTCTGCAAGATAAATTTGTTACATAGTGTGCTAGTGACCTAATATGATATATACAGGGTAAATAAATATTTACCCCTGTAGACCATGTAAATACCACTTTGTCCACATATAAATATTTACCCCTGTAGACCCTGTAAATGCCACTTTGTCCACATATAAATATTTACCCCTGTAGACCCTGTAAATGCCACTTTGTCCTCATACAAATATTTACCCCTGTAGACCCTGTAAATGCCACTTTGTCCACATATAAATATTTACCCCTGTAGACCCTGTAAATGCCACTTTGTCCACATATAAATATTTACCCCTGTAGACCCTGTAAATGCCACTTTGTCCACATATAAATATTTACCCCTGTAGACCCTGTAAATGCCACTTTGTCCACATATAAATATTTACCCCTGTAGACCCTGTAAATGCCACTTTGTCCACATATAAATATTTACCCCTGTAGACCCTGTAAATGCCACTTTGTCCACATATAAATATTTACCCCTGTAGACCCTGTAAATGCCGCTTTATCAAGATATAAATATTTACCCCTGTAGACCCTGTAAATGCCACTTTATCAACATCAGGATGATCGGCTAGCTTACTGCCCATTGCTCCATTTCCTGTGATTACATTAAACACACCAGGTGGCAGTCCTGCCTCGGCACACACCTCTGCCAGTAACAGTGCTGAGAGTCGGGTATATGTAGCTGGTTTTAGGACCACTGTGTTACCCATGGCTAAAGCTGGGGCAATCTTCCAAGTCAATAACATGAGTGGGAAATTCCAAGGTACTATACCTCCAATGACACCTTAAAAAAAATCAAACAATCGAAAAAAAGTAGTAAATGGAGCTTTTTGCAAGGATTGAAGATGATCTTGAATCACAAAAAAAACCTGGCAAAAACATAATGCTGTTAACTTCATTCATATGATTTCTGACCAATAGCAACTTTTCCATACATTTTCTAAGAAAAATCCCAAGACATTCATTTCTTTCAATAAATTTGCTAGGAAAATCCCAAGACAGTTTAAAAATTCATTTCTTCCAACAAATTTGTTATGAAAATCACTAAACAGTTAAAACATTCGATCTTGATGATAGTCCTTCAGAAGGGGACCATAAATGGCATGAAAAATCTATTGACAATTTTCCTAAATGTACATCATCATGATCATTACATGTATCCCAAAACCAATGAACACAAAATCGATCCTTGTCTTTTTTTCTTCATTTCATTCACCAAATTTTTCCTTATCATGAATATTATAGTTTTAACTTAAAATATGCAATGACTTATCATTAATTTTTTTTACCAACAGATTTCCATCCTCTCATTTCTGTGTCCATTAACTGAGCCCAGCCGGCGTGATGATAGAAATGACGGACCACAATTGGTATATCAGCATCTCTGGTCTCACGGAATGTTTTACCATTATCCATAGCTTCTACAACACTGAACAACCTCATGTGTTTCTGGATGTGTCTAGCAATGCTGTAAATATCAAAAGATTTAGTTTTAGTTTTCTGTTTGGTGTTCATTCAATCAGTGTATTTTTGTTTCTTTTGACAATGAATTGAATTCATCCAACTTATTAAATAGCATGTTAAATTCTGCAATACTCTTTTTGTGTCTGTCCCATGTCAGAAGCCTGTAGTACAGAGGATATCATTGGTTCATATATGTGACCCAACTTTTTAAACATCATGTTTAACCCTGTAATATTCTTTATCGGCCTGTCCTAAGTAAGGAGCTTGTAGTACAGTGGTTGTAATTGGTTAATGACAGTCAAATTTGTTTTGTTACAAATTGGAATGTTGGTCTTCTCATTTTAATTGTTTAAAGTTTTCATTTTGGAGTCTGTAATAGCCCTCTACATTTCAATAGTTTTTCTCATTGTTGAAGGCTGTACATTGGCTTTTAATTGATTACTACAATGTGCCACTTCATAAAGCTCTAGTGGATAGTCCTCTCATTAGCAATCATACCACATCTCCTTATTTAAATACAGATAGGAAAAGGCTATCCAGTGACACAATTTTATTAATTACAACTTTTCATTATATCTACCTGTACAAATGTCTAGCTCTGACATGATTTGGTGTCTTACTCCACGTTTCATAAGCCTTCTTTGCTGAACTAACAGCCAAATCTACATCTTCTTGCTCTCCTTGTATAGTTGTTGCCAGTGGTTCACCTAATATAAATAAGATACATCTTACTTAAGTTTCTCTAAAGTATACACTCTAGATATATAGCAGTTCTTGTGAGGGGTGAATGTTTGTTATGTGTCAAAGGCCTTGATATGATTTTAAATGACGAATAGCAATAACTAGAGGCTCTCAAGAGCCTGTATCGCTCACCTGATTCTACTTGGGTTTTTGAAATCATATGAAAAAATATAAAATTTGGCTAAAAGTGACAACACAACCTCATTGATAAGGAAAGGAACATGTTTAATTTCATTCAAAAGTCCCCCACTGGTGGCCATCTTGGATGGCGGATCGGCTACAAAGTAACAACACTTGGTCAGCACCTCATAAGGAACATTCATGCCATGTTTGGTTTTATTCCATTCAGTGGTTCTCTAAAAGAAGTCATTTGTATGCATTTCCCATAGGGTCCTATGTTAAACTAAGTCTCCTGCTGGGGGCCATCTTGGATGATGGATCTGCTACAAAGTAACAACACTTGGTCAGCACCTCATAAGGAACATTCATGCAATGTTTAGTTTTATTCCATTCAGTGGTTCTCTAAAAGAAGTCATTTGTATGCATTTCCAATAGGGTCCTATGTTAAACTAAGTCCCTGCTGGCGGCCATCTTGGATAATGGATCGGCTACAAAGTAACAACACTTGGTCAGCACCACATTAGGAACATTCATGCCATGTTTGATTTCATTCCATTCAGTGGTTCTCTAAAAGAAGTCATTTGTATGCATTTCCCATAGGGTCCTATGTTAAACTAAGTCCCATGCTGGCGGCCATCTTGGATGAAGGATGGGCTACAAAGAAACAACACATGGTCAGCACGGCATAAGGAACATTCATGCAATGTTTGGTTTGATTACATTCAGTTGTTCTCTAAAAGAAGTCATTTGTATGCATTTCCCATAGGGTCCTATGTTAAACTAAGTCCCCCGCTGGCGTCCATCTTGGATAATGGATCGGCTACAAAGTAACAACACTTGGTCAGCACCACATTAGGAACATTCATGCCATGTTTGATTTCATTCCATTCAGTGGTTCTCTAAAAGAAGTCATTTGTATGCATTTCCCATAGGGTCCTATGTTAAACTAAGTCCCCCGCTGGCGGCCATCTTGGATGATGGATTGGCTACAAAGTAACAACACTTGGTCAGCACTCCATAAGGAACATTCATGCTATGTTTGGTTTCATTCCATTTAGTGGTTCTCTAGAAGAAGTCATTTGTATGCATTTCCCATAGGGTCCTATGTTAAACTAAGTCCCCCGCTGGCGGCCATCTTGGATAATGGATCGGCTACAAAGTAACAACACTTGGTCAGCACTCCATAAGGAACATTCATGCTATGTTTGGTTTCATTCCATTTAGTGGTTCTCTAGAAGAAGTCATTTGTATGCATTTCCCATAGGGTCCTGTGTTAAACTAAGTCCCCCGCTGGCGGCCATCTTGGATGATGGATCGGCTACAAAGTAACAACACTTGGTCAGCACCCCATAAGGAACATTCATGCTATGTTTGGTTTTATTCCATTCAGTGGTTCTCTAAAAGAAGTCATTTGTATGCATTTCCCATAGGGTCCTATGTTAAACTAAGTTCCCGGCTGGCGGCCATCTTGGATGATGAATCGGCAACAAAGTAACAACACTTGGTCAGCACCTCATAAGGAACATTCATGCCATGTTTGGTTTCATTCCATTCAGTGGTTCTCTAGAGGAAGTCATTTGTATGCATTTCCCATAGGGTCCTATGTTAAACTAAGTCCCCCGCTGGCGGCCATCTTGGATGATGGATCGGCAACAAAGTAACAACACTTGGTCAGCACCTCATAAGGAACATTCATGCCATGTTTGGTTTCATTCAATTCAGTGGTTCTCTAAAAGAAGTCATTTGTATGCATTTCCCATAGGGTCCTATGTTAAACTAAGTCCCCTGCTGGCGGCCATCTTGGATGATGGATCGGCTACAAAGTAACAACACTTGGTCAGCACCCCATAAGGAACATTCATGCTATGTTTGGTTTTATTCCATTCAGTGGTTCTCTAAAAGAAGTCATTTGTATGCATTTCCCATAGGGTCCTATGTTAAACTAAGTCCCCGGCTAGCAGCCATCTTGGATGATGGATCGGCAACAAAGTAACAACACTTGGTCAGTACCTCATAAGGAACATTCATGTCATGTTTGGTTTCATTCCATTCAGTGGTTCTCTAAAAGAAGTCATTTGTATGCATTTCCCATAGGGTCCTATGTTAAACTAAGTCCCCCACTGGCGGCCATCTTGGATGATGGATCGGCTACAAAGTAACAACACTTGGTCAGCACCTCATAAGGAACATTCATGCCATGTTTGGTTCCATTCCATTCAGTGGTTCTCTAGAAGAAGTTCAAAATGTAAATTGTTAACGACGACGACGACGGACGACGACGACGGACGACGGACGACGGACGCCAAGTGGTGAGAAAAGCTCACTTGGCCCTTCGGGCCAGGTGAGCTAAAAAGTAAAATTACAAAAATACTGAACTCAGAGGAAAATCAAATCGGAAAGTCCTTAATCACATGGCAGAATCAAATGACAAACCACATTAAAAACGAATGGACAAGAACTGTCATATTCCTGACTTGGTACAGACATTTTCAAATGTAGATATGTTTCTTTTTGCTTTTGTCACGTGGGTATAGCCTGTAGCCATTTTGTGTCATGAATAATATACATCATACACCTTCTCTCCAATTAGTCCTGGTCATGATGGTAATGGTTAGAAATATACAGGACCAAAACGTTCAGAGAAAATCTAAAACTTTCAGAATCTGAGTATACTCACCAGTTGCAGGATTTTTTGTCTGATAGGTCTTTCTACCATCAGGTTTCACCCATTTTCCATCAATGAACAGCCCAAATTCACCATTGTCATGGTCATTCAGCCATGCCTGAAAAATATAACAAAATGATTCCATAGCTTTGACATGTTTGAAATTGATTCTTTGGACATAATATAAACAGTTCAAAATGTGGGAACAATGTGATACTGCTGTACTGTGAAGATTTCATTGTAATTTGGTCCCCATGCATTAATAGTGAGAAATCTTAACTCACTGTACTCCTTTGAATAAAAGTAAAATCTATAGAGGTATTAAGGGAGCTCTTTAAAATATAATAGGTGGTACACATATAGATTCCTACACTGCGACAAGTGTATTATGATATTTCTCTACTCGAGAAAATTCAATTTTATTATTTAAGGCGTGAGGCTTGCCGAGCTTTTTAAATAATTAAAGTTTAACTGTCGAGAGTGTAAAAATGTTGTAATACACGAGTTATAGTGTTGGAATCTGTTTCTCTGATGATTTTTATCCTTCTTTTTCAAAGATTTTCAGAAACTTGTGTTCTTTATATGCGACGTCATCAGACATGGTTGCCTTTTTTCATGACGTCATTATAGGAAAATGTAAAAGAAAATAAAACATTTTGACGTCATAATCAAATTTTGACTAATCATTTGCCGAGAACAGATATTTCACTAGTGAGGAGAAATATTTTTCTCACATCTGTCAGGAAATGTGAAAATAGCCCAAAAATTAGAGAAATTATTTTCCCCCAGCTAACGTGTTGCAGGAGACAAGGAAATACCAGGTTTCTTTCCATCCATCTGTCAAGTTTTTTAAGCGATCTCACATGTACAATTCTTGCCATATTTTTATGAAACTTATATCATATGTTTATATCAGCAATGTTTTGGACAAGTTCAAAAATCAGTCCTGATCAATTATTTTTTAAAAATTTAAAAGAGTTCTGCGCATTGGCAACATTAATCGTAAGGAAAATTGCTTCATTAGTGCACTCATTTTTTTTTTATGAAAGTTCTATCATACTTTAATACCAGCAATGTCTTGGATGAGTTCCAAATTCAGTGTGGATCAAAGACTTTTTAAAAGAATTATGCCCCTTGGAACTGTGGAAATATTGATTATACGGAAAATTGCATTATTAGAGCTCTCATAAGTTCAATTCTTGTTAGAAATCATGAAAATTAAATATTTGACATGATAGACACTAATTTCTCATCTGCTTATCAAATATTTTCAAAGAAATTTGCCCCTGGGAAATATAAGTTATAAAGTAAGTCACATTGCATTTGCTCTAAAGACTTCATTTCCAGTGCTTTTTTTTTTAAAGATAAAAACATGTACAACACCAGCAACATTGGAACTATATTCTTTTATTATTATAGTTGTCAACACAATTCAAAAGCTGTTGAGGTGACTGATGATTGTTTTTTTAAGCGACTTTGACTTCCCGTGATTTGCAATATACTTTTTGTGTATGTTGAAAAGACCCTTCAGGTAATTTTCTTATATAATTTTAAATTCCATTTGTACTTGATTCTCAATTTGATTATCAATGATAGATAGTATTTTAGGGGTATTTTAGGGGTAAACTTTTGAAATATATGCTAAAACAGGGGGAGTAACTAAAATAATAATTTTGAACATGTTTGAAATACAGATTATCTTTGACCTAGGGCTGAGGTACATTGTAATAGACATTAATTTGACACCCAATCCAAGTTGTTGTCAACTAAATTTACTAATAAAAATAACCTTGATTCAAAATAATAATATTAATTAATTTGATAAAGCCGTTTTATAATATTAACTTAACAAAGATTGACATCATTTGTTCAACAAAATTTGACATTGATAACATTTGTTAAAGAGCCAAATTAAATTTAAAGCAGGGGGAACAGAAGAGAATTAAAAAATCCAGAGATTTTGACTCCTGTCGGAAGCATTGCATAAATTTTATTGCTTAAAAGTGTGATAATCTGACATTGTCTGATATGCAGTCTTTCACCCTTAATTTGTTAAATTGAGATATTCTATTCTTTTGCTAAATTTTAACCTTTTTTTATTTTTAGCAAATTTTTTGCTTAACCCTTTCACCGATTACTGCCCAGACAATGTAATACCAGTGACGATGGCTTCCCTGAAGAAATATCATAAAATATGACCACCTAATTTCTAAACATCACCACACCTTCATTTTTAGAGACATCATCATAATTTTTTTTCCCTTAGAGAGAGATTAATCAATACCACAATTTGTCCTCATTTTTACCTTTAAAATCGGGTGACATCACATGACATAGGTAAGGTAAAATATAATTAACAGGTAAAATAAATTTATTAAAGAAACTAACTATTAAAAACATACAATATATTATTAAAATTCACAATCAAGTATTAAAATCATTTGTTTAATATCATTTCATAATCTGAGGTAATTTTTAAGGTATAACTTGATATATTTCTAATGACAGGTAAGCACAGGTAAATGTTAACAAGACAGCAAAATAGAGGCTTTGATAATGCTTTTGTAAATGAATAAATTTATGTAAAATGAATAAATATATATACAACCTTCTTGAGCATTTAGTGTTTTTTTGTAGATCATTGACTAGAACAGGTAAAAATTTAATTGGAACATGTAAAAATGTAAATATTTGACTAGAATATGTCAATAAAATTAACAAAAAACAAAAACAAAACAAGTCATCTCCAATACTGCACTTTTGTGTGATAATCTTTGAAACATGATGAACCCCTCTTTACACAAAGGTAAATATTAC
This sequence comes from Mytilus galloprovincialis, assembly GCF_965363235.1. Lineage (NCBI taxonomy): Eukaryota > Metazoa > Mollusca > Bivalvia > Mytilida > Mytilidae > Mytilus > Mytilus galloprovincialis. The sequence continues at coordinate 6,850,588 of NC_134847.1, forward strand.
ATTCAGAACATTTGAACACTGTTTTGGTTAGCCTATAAGGATTATCCTTTCTAGAAACATGTCCATTTGCATTTGAGTATACATGGTGTCGTTTTGTACACACAACACATGTATGGTTTGTACTGTCATCTTCGTCTGAACTCGGAAAATGTACCCCAACATTTATCAGACGTTCAGGTGTTTCATTTTCAACATTTGCTCTTCTTTTGAGTATCCTTTCAGCCCTATGCTCACCAACCAAAGCATGAATTAATTCGTCAATGAATTGTTGGAAGTCACGGGGTCTTTTACGCGGCGGTTTATGATTGACGACATGACCCTCTAAGATGTAAGCATTGTATGCGGCCCATAATACGGCTTTCAAGGCTAAACGCATGTACCATTTGTACTGTTTGGCACTTTTGGGTAAATGACACATTTGGTCATTTCTGTCCACACCACCCATTTGATTGTTATAGTCCTGTACAATAGAGGGACAATTCACATTTTCAACTACACCTTGTTTATTGCGACGTCCAATTTGAACAGTAACTGGTTTGTGAACTGTAGAAAGAAAGTGAACAAGACGCTTATCTTTCCAAACACAAGCTAACATGTTGTCAGACATTTCCCATTTAAACTGGCCTCTTTGTAACTGTTTATCCTTAACTGTAGACAAAGTTTTGGGATATCCTTTACGATTACACCTTATCGTACCCACCATACCTATACCACGGGCCCTCAAGTTAAAACCCAGCACAACGCTTGTGTAAAAGTTGTCGGTATATACAATATGCCCTTTATACTCCATACCTTTTGTTAAATTTAGTACCACAGCAGCTGTAAGCCCAAGATTTTCACCTTCAAACTCACTGTTACGTGCAATGTAAATTTCAAAGCGAAAACAATATGCAGACATAGAATCACAAAGTAAAAACGCTTTAATGCCCCATTTGTTTGGTTTGTCTTTAATGTATTGTTTTATACCCAATCTTCCTTTGAAAGGAACCATACACTCGTCAATTGATACATTTTGAGAGGGGTAATACTCCCCCTCAAACTTCTCTTGCAAATAATCAAGATACGGTCTTATTTTATATAAGCGGTCTGATTTATCAGCCATTTCATCGTTGTAAAAATGTAAATATCGACTTATTTGTATAAATCTTCGATATTGAAATGCTTTAGAAAATCCAGGAGTGGCAAAAATCCACTTATCTGGCTTTTGACAAAAGTATCTTTCTAGCCTAGGACAAGTTACACTCATAAGAGTGGCCAATTTTATTCCAAAATATGCTTTTATTTCTTGTAATGTAATGTCCGTCCATTTTCCTTTATTATGCTCTGGGTCCCTTTCAATTTTGGTTGTTGCATTTTTTTGGGTCCATTCACATATTTGATTGAAAAGTTCATCAGTAAAAAACAACTGAAAATAGTCCAGGGCTGTATTGCTGCCATCTAGCACTCTACGTGGCCCAGAAATGCCAGTATAATCCAAGTTTTGCATGTCAAACTCGACATTTTGAAAGTTCAGGGGAGGTTCCCTTATGTAGTCCGGCAAAAACCCTTCAAACTCCTCGGCGTCATCATTTTCATCTTCATTTAAAATGTTTAAAACTCTATCAAGGGCATCATCACCCCCACGATAGAGACGCATATCAACGTTTTCCCCATCAGAATCATCACTTTCTGATGATCCTTCAGACTCCGAGTCCGCCATTTTTTAAGTAATTTTGTCCATTTTGATTCCGAACTTTCAAACATCAATAAAATCTTTATTTTTTCGTCTTTTTCAATTTGGTTTTTTTTGTTTTGCTTGCCAATATAACAGGAAGCGGAAATGAGCAACGAACGGTTACTCTGTCTTAACGCAAACGAAAACCGGCGGGAAATTTAAACCCTCTATTTGCATCCCGGTAAAACGGGACTCGTCGTCAGCTGGCTGAAGCAGCAATCCCGGTAAACCGGGACTCGTCGGCGAAAGGGTTAAGGTGGTACCTAACACTACAGGGAGATAACTCTGTAAAATCAGCAGCACGTTTTAATTACGTTGCGTTGTGAAGGCAATATTAAGCTTCTCAATGATCAAAATTGATGTTCGTCAAACTGCTATATAACCAGTGTATTTTTTCTGATAAAACTGTTGGTTCAAATTTTTTGAAATTTTTTATATTTTTGTCAAAGGGTCAAAGTAAATACTTTGTCAAAATTTTAAGAAAATTAAACGAGCCAAATTAATTTTAGTCAAAGTGTTGGGTACCACCTCAAATGTCTTATTTACCTGAAAATATATGTTCCTGTCAGTGGCGGATCCAGAAATTTTCATAAGTGGGGGCCCACTGACTGACCTAAGAGGAGGCCCGCTCCATTCATGCTTCAATGATTCCCTATATAAGCAACCAATTCCCCCCCCCCCCCCCCCTTTGCCCCAATTCGCCTCTGCCTGGTCTTATTTTGACCAAGGATTTGTATAATAATCCTTGTTTTGACATATTGTTTGAGAAAGCAGATTTTTTTTAATGTTGTTTAAAAGTCAATATATAATTATATTTCACCCTGTCGACATTGTTTTTGTTGGGAGTTTGTGTTGCTCAATCTATAGTTTACATTTATATTGTGTACAAAGTCATGGACATGGAAGAACATGATTTATGTGTTGGCTTGTAATGAGGTCAGTGGGGTAATTATTATGTGACAGCTCTTGTGCATTTGTAATATAAAATAGAATGTATTGAAATCAACCTTAGCAACATTGTCAGCTTCAGGAGCAGGTCCATAGTCCATGCTCTTAAAGATTTCAGCAACAGAATTTTTTGTGTTGGTTTTCGTGTCAGCAGCCATAGTTGTCTTCTCGGGCTTTGTCGTTTGGTTACAGTTAACACCGAAAAGTCACGAGCGAACGCATGCCTTCTACGTCATAACATGGCAGCCACCACTGAAAAAAATTTCGTATAATTTTGGTGAGTTTATCGCCGGTTTTCTGCTTGATTTAGACGTTTATGTGAGACAGTATTATTGCATTCTAAAATGAATTTTGTCTTTTAATCATAATAGAACACGTCACATTATAAAAAGCCGACATCTTTTAGCTTTAACCGTAGTAACCACTTTCTCTTTGATCTGAGAAGTAATAAATTTGGAACTTTGATCCCTGAAGCAATAAAGAAATACATATAATTAATTTACAGAACACAATTAAACATTTTCTTAACAATAATCATGAAAAAAATCTTGAAGCTTTCAAAATGATTATTTCAGCCCAATTTAGTGAAAGAAAGATTGTGGGTATTCATTCATGCATGGACATGTTAAAACTTTGTTTATTGCATGTTTAAAAATGCTTACAATTGGCCCTTATGTTTGTTTACAGTCATTCATCCATATATTTGTGAGAAATGCATTGCAAATGTGAAATGTAACACCACATTTTGATTTGACCTTTAAGTTGTGTGCATCATGTCAAATACATGTACAGTAACTCATTATATTCCTCATCCACATAAAATACCATTCAAGGATTTTCACAATATATTTTACACAACATAAATTTAAATTGTTTTAAAATTTTGATTTGTAGTGCCCATATAAATGTATAATAGAGGTAAATTTTATAACAAGAAGTTAGTACACATTTACTTGCATTGAACATGTAGAACCTCCCATGCTTAGGGGCCTTTACATGTTAAGAAGATTACATCATCATATAATGGTGTTAAATATTGATATGATAATAAAAAAAAATATGCAGTGAGTATTTTCGTTTAGTACATGTAGTATTAAAGTAAGTAAATGTTAAAATTAAGGATTTATTTTTAAGTAAAAAATAAAAAAACTATCATTAATGATAAATCAAGAAAGGAAAGGAAAACTCAAATCAAATCAAATCAAATATATTGTATCATGACTAAGTTAAAAAATTACAGAAATAGATCAATAGTTTTATTTTGAGTTTTCATACAGAAGTTTCGGCTTTTCTCCTATGATGACCGTTAGTTTTTATTGCAAACTGAAAATGCATGCACACTTAATTAAAACAGGTAAAAAGTAACCTCCGCCAGGTACTTGTACATTTGTAGGCAATCAGGTCTGTCCTGCTGTTTAAAAATGCAATAATATTAACAAACTGCATAATATATATAAGTTAAGTCTACATTTTCTGGATCTACCAACATACTATCAACATCAAGACATCTTTCAAAAAGGAGGATTACATTGTATTTCTATAAAAAAAAAAAGTGAAAGAATATGTTGTGAAATTCTCTTATTCACCTGATTTTTCTCAATTTCTGATGGATTTTTACACTGTATTATTTGAAGTGTGAAATGATGGAAAGGAGGCTGAGTTTTATTAGAAATTGGAAGAGTTGGGGTTTAAGAATCAATATAAATGATGTTGGTGAATCACCGCATAACACAGCATTCACTCTTAATATTCATATACAAGTAACTAACATTTAACCCTTTCAATGCTACATAAAAAGAAGAAAAATGACTGCTGCATTTTTTTTGTGTTCATTCATTAGAACAGTATATTCCTTTTCTGACTGCTGTATCTTTTTTATTGTTAGAGATACAGAGAAAGTTATTGCATGAAAAATGCTCAGAAGAGCATGAACTGTACATGTAATGTTAGGCAATTACTTCAGTAAATTTTTTTTCAAGTAACCTGCATTTTCAGGTAATTTTAAACAGGTAAAAGGTGTAATTTATTACATTTGTGATGAATTCTGAATAACATGAATAAAACTACTTTATGTCTTCAATTATTTTGTTGTTTTAATTTATGTGCAATATAATAAAGAATTCCCAGTTGCTCAATTCTGTAGCGCTATACACGTAACACAACTTATTATGTAATAGTGGCACAAATAAGTGGCTCTGTCCTCAAAATTTTCAGACTGTCAACCTCTGTTTTCCCTCCATTTTCTACGTCTCGTAATGATCGTTTAAATTATATTTCACACACGAATTAAATGTAATAAACACATTGAGATAACAAGAAACCTTTTAACTTATCCTCATTGTCAGTTTCGCAATAGAAATGCTGAAATATTTACATATTTACAGCTTCGTTTCGGATTTTCGCCATTTGCATTTGTCAAAATATTTGTGATTATTTTCTTTCAGTTTTCCCTCTACTGAATGATTTTACTATAAATATTGCTGGGATTTCAAGTGCATATGAGACCTTGTATATCCTCGATTTATACGAGGAAAAATTAACGAGGACCTGAACCAAAACCGAATGGTTTAAGGGTCGTGATGAAAAATACATTAATATTGTCATCGTGGCATATGCCGCGAATAGCAGTGGTGGATCTGTATCTGTATATCTGTATTATACTGGAAATGAACTCAAAATACTGAGTAAAACTTATCCAGGAAGGATGGCGCACATCATCACGGCATATGCTGTGTATAGCGTTGAAAGGGTTAACATGTATTTTCTTTCTCAACTTTTTATATTTTGGACAAAATCAGTCTTTGTCGGTTATAGTTTGGAATCAGCTATTCTGTTGAGGTAGTATATCTAATGCAAGGTTAAATATCATTTTCCTCATGTTCATAGTAGAAACTATATACGTAACATTTGTTTACATTTATTAATATATACATGATATAGCACTGTGAATGGGGAGAAAAAGCCAAATTGCCTGAAGTCAGCAATCGTAACCCTTACCCTCCCCATATTTTTTTTAGGTAAACTTGAAAACATTTATTTCAAAGTGAATGCATGTTACATCATTCTTACACTATTGTCATATTTCTCAGTTTTAGTGCTCATTCTGATAAGCAATGATGAGAACAAACTTGTATGAAAAATTGAAATCAGATAAAACTGTGGTTTTTGGAGGTGTAGGCTTCTTTTTAATGTATGACACGCGAGGTGCAGGGGCCTAAAACTTCCACAAGTAGTGCAAACCAGCAGGCATATAACTATTGCTCATGTTTATTATTAAAATACACATAGGAAATGGCTACTTTCAGTTGTACATTTGTGTAGGTCCTAATTAGTGTTAAATTAAAAAATCAGAAAAAAATCTAAATTTCATACATGTATATTGGGTCCAAATGACCTTCTTTTGATATTAGACCGACCATGGCCAGATCAATTTCACGCTGACCAAAGAACTGTGGTAAATTTAGTCACTGGGGTCCACTACAGATTAATATATAGATCTATCAGCATTCCTTGGTCTTCCAGGTCAGGAAATAGGATGAAAAATTGTCAAAATTGATGGTTTTTTTCTCCTTTATTGGCTATTGACCAACTTTAAGGCAATTTCTACCTACTGAAGAATTTTTGAAATATTTAAAAAAAAATGTGGTATATTTTTACAGATCAAATAAAAATTGCTTACATTATATAGGACATATTTTGCAGCTTCTTTTTTATGATTAAATTTACTCATATAAAAAAGCAAAAAATATAGTTAACATTTGATATAAATCATGATAAGGCCAGGATTTTTTAATTTGATGGTTTACGGATCCGCCGACCCGATTTTGCCGATTTCCAGAATAAAACTAAAATTGACTTTTCAGGCTTTTTTTATTCTCCCTGGCCCTAACAAATGCATTAACCCTGAAAAATAATTAAAATAACCTTTTTTTTATGAAATGAAATGCATAAACCACTAACAGAAGTGATGACAATTTCTGTTGTGAAAAAATGACACTTCCAGTTAACGTTTCAAAAAATAGACAAATCAATTATCAATGACCTTGAAAAGTCGTTTGCGCAAATAATTTTGCAGAACGAAACCTGTGTTTAAAACCAATTACACAATAAGTTGGTTTCCCTTATTTGTCACCAGTCTGTAATATTCATGTTCTCATAGAAATAGACTTGTGCAAATGTGGACAGGTGGAAGTTCAAGACATCAAGTTAAAGTACTGAATTTTAACAAATCATTTCATATTTTCTTGTTTCATAGATAATAAAAAATATCTTCCATTTGGATAAAAAAAAAAACGGAATGCATGACAACAGATTATTTAACCTGATATTATCGTTTTACCAGTGGACAAGTCTATTACGTTTTTGACACGTGTGTTGAAACTTATTTTGGTACGATGTTTTTACATTTTATTTTTATCATTTATAGTGCTTTTATTATTATTCACCAAGTTTTGATAAAGAGCTTCGGACGTTCATCTGTTGTTCTTGTTTGTGAAATGACAATTTAATTTCGTCTTTGACCGTGTACCCCCCTTTTTACAGGAAATTATTAGACAATTCCATTCGATGTTTACAGCTGAGCAATAATATTTCATCAAACTAAAATTTAAGAATGACAAAATAGTAGGTCAAACATATTATTAGAAAGGTGAAATCTATATTTATTTTGCATATCAGGTTTCTGTCCTGAAAGATTTTTTTTCTTTTTTTTCCCGACTGACCGACCCGACTTTTTCATGGAGAAAATCCGTAAACCAACAAATTAAAAAAACGTGGCCTAATACAAATGTAGTAGATTGTCAATACATATTTCTATGTGAAAAGTTGCTATAATTTCAATTCATTCAAAAGAGTATGTACACTGACTTGATATAGTATCACAACATCAACAAAATTGTTCTTTTTGGAAATTTCAAAATTGATGAAATGCCCCTAAAATCATTCCTCATGATCTGACAAGTTTTTTACACAGCATTTTAAAGCTGTCCTCCCTCCTCAAATCAATATATTTTTGTGATCATGATGTCAAAGTGCAGTTTAATTCTATCTTATTTTAAAACTGAAAGAGCATGAATTTATATTTATACTAGAAAGAAGGAAAACTTATTGAAAGAAGGGGTTGATAGTCATGATAGTTGGAAAATACATCCAGAAAATATGAGATACATGAATAAATAAATGAATATATGTGTATGCAAATCAAGACAACATTTCCATTCTCAATTTAAGTTCCAACTTCAAACAATCTTAATTTCGAAAGCTCAATAGTTTTTAATCAATAAAAATCCAATACCCCTCCTTCTCTGACCCTCGTGTAATTAATGAAGAGCATCTGACAGTAATTAGAGGCATGTGAGAGTCTAGTCTCATCTGGTGATTGACGTATCTGCAGTGTATCTCTATATCTGCTCAAGGATGGTATGGGTGGTGTTGTTGGTGTTCTCCTAGCAAATTGTGGTGAAGTAAGATTTCTCACATATTTTTTTCCACATCTCCCCATTGTAAAAATTGTTTCTATGTTTGACACATTCAGTAAATAAATTGAAGTGAAAACAAATTGATGTATTTATTATCCCAAACCCACCCATCCATGAGTGAACCATGTTGTATGTATATAATGATATATTTGTAAATTGAACCTCTGAAATGACCACTATATACATGTACATGTATATCATTTTCTTTGGGGTAAAATACATGTACCGGTATGTAAATTGTAAGTTAATTCTACACATGCACTTGGCCCAAATTAAAATAAACTGGTAAATGTATACATTGTGTATGTGTGATTCCAGTTACTCAACCTATTAATTGAACTGATTAGAAGTTTTTGGGCTTTTGAAAGGACAGTTTTGATAAAAGAGAAAGATACTAAATTTCCAGTGTTCATATTGAGGAGGGTAACTTGTAAATGTTATTTAAATATATACATCCCCCCTAACCACCACCACCATGTTTGATCTGCCCTCTATTAAAGTGGGCAGCTGCCAACAGCCCAATTCCACACAATGGGTTTGTTTTGGGATTGAAAAAAGGAACAAGTCATTTCAAGATATTGTTCATATATTATACATAAAGAAATGAAATTAATTGCAAAATGGCCAGTTACACTACATGTAGAACATTGTAGAACATTGCCTCCTGTTGAAGAGATCTCATGGATTTATTTTGGGATAAAAAAACATAAATCATTTCAAGATGTTTCTAAAAGAAGTAGAATTTAAATATGAATTACATAACTTTAGCAGGTAGACTTCAGCATGAGACAGATGTTGTTACCATACACACACAGTCTTTGCCAACAGTTCCAAGATGTTAATTTCATAAACAAAGAAATACATCATGTACATAATAAATGTTATTTGTCAGATATCATTTAGATAGATGCCAGTGGGTTTTCTATTGCTCTCTGGCCTCCATTTGATAAGATGTAAAAAAGAAGTAATAATCAGTGGCCAGTTCTAATTAATTGGTCAGAATTTTGTTTTTTCGGAATGAAATGGGGAATTCTTTAACTAGCAACAATAATGGAGATACAAAACATCCCAACAAAGTATGTACTTCTTATTCTTAATACATAAGTCTGTTAACATTACATATATATGTTGTTTTCTACTAGAAAACAACATATATATGTAATGTTAACAGACTTAAGTTGTTATTGTTTTGGTTCTATTTGAACATGTATGTAAATGTAGCATGGCTGAAAATTAATTTTCGCTAGAAATTTCATAAAGGTTTCAATAAGTCTTTCTTAATTGTGTACAAGTTTATGGTGTAGCAGTGGTTAATAGAATAATGTTTCAATTACTCTCGGCTGTAATTGATCAAAAGAAATCCATGCTGTCCTGGTCCAATTATTCAAAGATTGAAACATCAATCACAACCAATCAAGAGTTGTCAGATTAAAAATTAGAAATTGCAGGAAAATACTTTTGAGAGACCATATAGGCATTTATTGTAATAACTTTAGATGATGTTGGTTTTTTTTTATATATTAATTGATAACACTTACCCAAGATGAATTGATCTTTTAATTGAGAAAAGTCAACAATGTAATCACTGAATGCACATGTATAATGTAGAACCTACAACTGGTATAAGTTAAAAAGGTACTAATTAAATAAAAAAAAAATATATATGTACATACAAATTAGAATTAAATAATTATAAAGAATATACAAAAAATATATACATGTATACAGTTAAATTCCATCATCAAAACTGTACAGTTTTATTTTTATGTACATGTATGCACATTAATTATAATTAAGGGACTTTCAACTAAAAGCTCCTAGATCATGAGTCTTAACATTTTTTTATTCCTGATCACTGGGGCCCAAGGATACAATATATTGATCATGTAATCTTATCAAAGATCTCAATGTGGGACTATCATTTTCAAATTAGCATCAATCAGATAGGAATGATTAGAGGTGTACCATTTCTTACCAGATGTATATTTCTCCAGCTGTGATGATCTTGTTGATAATTATAGAAACTTATCACCATGATCATCCTCAATATTGGGGCTGTCTGCACCTATAATTACTATCTAACATTGAGGAAGCAGTCAGGGGGTTCTGTTTTAATGTAGGTTCATAAAACAAAACTGGGATTGAATCAGCTGAACACTTTTGGCTTTGCTGTATAGCTAGTCCAAGTTTTAAAAATTGACATAATCTTCTTTGCCTCTGTTCATGATTTTTTTGTTTGTTTGATAAAAATAAGTGAACAATCTATGAACTTGACAAATTACTATTTCAATATATTTTTAAACAACTAATAGTAACTGGACTTATTAAACATGTTAAATAGAATTCATGAAATTATAAAATCACTAGTTTAGAAAATAGGGAATAAAGCTTGATTCACTTTGAGTCCAGAACTTGGATTATCTTAGTTAGAAAGTATGTTATACATGTACTAGTACCAAGGGTTAGTGTTCTATTGTTCAGTGTACATTCATGGTACATAAAGCACATGTAATTATTTCCTGTGTTTTTTTTGCAGCCAGACAAGTTTCCTCATAGATAGACATACATGTAGTTACTATTAAACATTCAAAGAAGATGAAACATTGTACAGTATAGTATACAATGTACACAGTAAATACAAAGAGATTAAAAATTGCTCTTGCCAGTCTTGGAGGCCTGGTGTTCAGTGATTCTTATTTATGACCCTTTCATATAATTCTATGAGATATAAACTGTATAGACTATAGACTGCTAACTTTGCTCTAGATCAAACTCTTAAATCCAGTTGACTGTACTTTAATTATCAATTCTTGTTTATGTAACTTAAATTATAAATTAGAAAAGAAATGCACAGTTCTAGTTATTTTGTCAAATAGGCAGTGGTGATGTCCTGTCCAATTTGCATAATTTCCTACATTTAGTAATATTTATAGTTAAAAGCAATTGTAACAATACAACCATAAGACATTCTACATGTTTTTATGTAAATTCTTGGGAATACTAAGATGTTATCTCCAATGTGTGGAATTACATGCACCTGTATTACCTCTTGACTCTCCCTTTCTTGAGCCCCAAATTGACTTAACAATTGATACCAGGAAGATGACATAGTATGGCATTCTCCTGGTTCCGCTCAACTTTTAGAACTCTCTCTTCATGTTTTCTTCGTGGAAAATCAAGAAAAATTAAACAGGTATGTTCAGATTCTAGCCAATTTTCTTGCCTCTTTGATCTTTTTTTCTAATTTTTTGGGGAAATTGAATTTTATTGTAAACATGATAAGAAATTAATTAAGAAATATAATATAAGAAATGTATTTGTAGAAGATTGGAGGGTAGCCAGGTTGTCATGATGGAATGCTATACTAGTGTGTCTGTTGATTTATATTGCGTGATGTGATATAAGACGTCTTGTATATTTCTGTTTGATATACATAGACTTTAATACCTTCAATCCTTTACACAGCTACATCAGAATGTAGTACAATTCTTTACATACTGTGCAGTAAAATGGTTCTAATCAGTTACTAATTAATTGCATGTATTTTTGGAGAAATATAATTTAATTTGCTGCTGTAATTTCTCAGTGCTATATATGATGACTAATAGGAAATTTGTTGACTAAAGTTAAGATGAATGTTTCAATATAAATTATAGATCTATATACCTGTTGACAGAATTGTTTTACATTGTTACTGTTCTTTCTTCAACTAGCATGACTAGACAATGGTCAGTAGTGGCCTTAAACTACCTACTAAACTTATTTGTTGATTCATATATATATAGAGACTAGAAGGAGGTCGGTTGTAGAGAGGTCAACGTAGATCGTGTACTGTATCACACTAGCCTGTCAATACACATGGCAGGTGCCTTTGATCTTAATTGATAAGTATCACCAATTTTGTTGCTAAAGATTGGTGTTATTTGGGCACTTTAGCTTCCTCCTCCCTCCTCCAATAAATTCTGGCCATCACAATGTACATGTAGCCAAAGGTGCTGAAAGTGGCATTAAACACCAAAAATCAATCAAAATTTTAAGCTGACAATTTAAGCAATTGTAAACTATTAACAAGTATTTCGGTAAACACACAACAAAAGTCCATAATTTAAGAATGAGTAGTAAATAAATGTTACAATATTGAAAGATAATAGTGATAATACATGTAGCATGGATGAAAGTTTAGAAAGATAATATCACTGAGTATTCACTCATGACACAACATCCCTACACATGTACACATGCCTTACATACTTAATACCTGCAAAAGTGAAAAAAATGTGCTTTTAATGCTGTTCTTCATCTCAACTTTTCAATTAGACCGGTAGCATGGGGAACAGCGCTAGCTTACACCATTAGTTATATATATACAAAACTAGCTACCAGTATGTATAGTCATGCTAGTAGTAAAATCAAATTGTGATTTATAGCATAGATCTACATGTAGACAAAATAATGTTGTCTTTGGACTTCAGTCAATAATTCTGCTTTTCTTTTTTCAGCATCCAGACGAAAGAGAAGAGATAAAGCCTGTAGCTGAACCAAAACTTGTTCAGATAGCACAACCAGTTAACGAATCTTTTTCAAAGAAGGAAGTAAAATCAGAACTTTCGTCAGGTTTTGAGCATCAAGTTCAGATTTCAACTCCTTGTGAACAAATTCCAGATCTTGCCACTGTAGACACAGACCAATCCCCAGACACTTTCTCTGCATCAAATCAATCAGTTGCTTGGTTAGGAGAAGAAGTACTGTCAGAGGATCTTTCAGATTTAGATTGTTTCGTTGAGCCCGTGACTCTTTCTGCTGTGGATGTTAAATCTGTATTAAAATATCCACTGAAAGATTCTGTGACTGTGTATCAGCAAGATAGCTTTGCTTGTGATAGTGATAGCAAGTGTGAAGAGGAATCGTTAATTGACGTTGAGGATTTAAAAGAGGTAGAACAAAAACAATCATTTCCTGTCGGAGAACTTCAAAGTTTTGATTATTATCATCAGCTTATTGCAGAGGATTTACGTATAATTGAAGTCATGGAGAAAGTTGGTAGGTTCATGTATGAATTCCTTTTTGAGTGCATAGAGGCCATATATGGTCCAGGATTCATTAGGTATTTGTAATGGAAAGCAAAAAAAAAATCTTTCCAATACAATATTCATGAAAAAAAAAGGACTGGAGATGTGGTATGATTGCTTATGTGACAACTATCCACCAGAGTTCAAACTTAGCAATTATAGGTCACTGATGATGAATGGCCTTCAACAACATGAACAATGAGAACACCCAATACTGAATAGTCAGCTATATCATGTATATAATGCTCACATATGAAAAAAAAAAGGTAAAATAATTGAAACGAGGAAACAAATAACCTTATTTATAACAATACCATTTACAAAAAACAAAAAGCAGACATGAACCAGCGACAATATCTGAACAACACCATTATAGATTGTTACATGTATAACTGAGTATAGCATTCCATCAAAATGTATATAACAGAATTGCTCATTGTCATTTTATTTATTGACAGAATAGCTCTTGTAGAACCATAAGTATGCAGTCTTCATGCTGAACTGCTAAATCTACAGGCCCGCAGCTCAATTTTTAAAATTTTTTTGTTAGATTCTGTTGGCCTGTAGGTCTAATTTTTACAGGCCGAGAGCAATTTTACCAGCCTGGGCTGCCTGGGCTGCCACTCGGCGTGAAGACTGAGTATGATATCATAAAATATGTAATATACAGGTCAAGTTTAATTTTGACAGTGGATATTTACGTTTCAAAAGTTAGTGTACACTGTAGTGTGTGTGGGGAGGGGGAATGTATCTGTTTTTAACAATAAATAGACCTTTTCCAATTTGTGAATGTAATTATACAATGTGCTTTATATGTATACAAGCATGACAAGTTACTTTTCTCTCTATTCATAGAAAATTTTGCCACAGAACAATTAAATCAAGAACAAGGTGTGAACTCAGAGATCTCCGGTTTGAGTGAGAGTGCACTCTCTTCCCTGGTCCAACAGATGACAGCCCCAGACCCTGCTGAGAGAGATGGATCTCCTGACAGTCAGAATGGGTCCATGCATGCCAGTACTGGGTCTGAAGGGTTAGAGGAGGCATTGAGTAGAGATCTGAAAATAAATGGGGAGAAAACTGATCCATCCGAAGATAAAAATAAGAAAAAAGAGGACACTGACTCCAAAGACCGAACAAAAATTGACAAAAAAAGTAAAAAGAAAGAGGATAAAACTATAGGTAAAAATGGTAAATGTCATGGAATTAAATTTTAAGATTTCAAGGACTAACACTTTTACTATCACATATTCTTGTTATTTAATTCTCTTTGATACATAGAAATTTTATCATTCAGTGAACCCTGTCTAGAATGAAGATTACACAACCTGGCTTTTTTTAAATGTAAATTATGAGACAAAAATATTTCCAAATGTTCAGAGTATTGAACATCATTGATCAATATGTTTTCATTGAAGGTCAAGGACACCATCTGTCAAAATTTCAGCAGCATAACAAGTAAACATTAGAAAGATATCTGATAAGATTCCATGTGAGAAGAATAATGCATTTTTCCTCTGTGATGTAAAGACAGATCTGTCTGTTACTTCAATGTTATAGTTTGAAATTCAATTCCAGAAATTTTGGGAAATGGTTAAAAAAGAGTAAATTGGGAAGCAAAATTTTTTGGGGTTTGCTATATATTTTTTTTTAATAAATTTCATAGTTGAATCTTATTTTGATATTTTTAGACCTGGGGTAACTAAGTTCAGAAATAGGTGTTAAAAAAAGTATTAAGTTTGTTAATAACATTTTTTTTAATAACTCAAACTTTTATCTTGTTGATTGTATAAAAAAGAAAATTGTGTTATCTTGGTGTCCTTGAACTTCACTGATGAAAGCAAGAGTGCATGTGCACTAGTATATATCAGGATTGTAAGTTAAACAGATTATAAACCACTTGCCTCCAGAAGGATTGATTGACGTAATATCTAACAGTTTATTGCATTACTTTTGTGTATTGTTATAATTTAATGATCTGTAATTTAGTATCTTCAAAGTCGCTTGTTTATTTTAGAACAGAAACAGACTAGCATGTGTTTTTATAGATCCACTTCATATTATGTTTCAAAACAAATCACTGGTGCGTTTTGACTCTGGCACTTCTCCATTAAATGTATAAGCTTCTTTAGCATTATCAGAATAACAAATTATTGATGTGATTGCACAATCATCTTGAATCTTTCAGCAACACCTGAAAAAAGATTAAAGAAAAGTCGGTTTTGTAATTAATCAACACCCACATAATTTTCCTTGCCCGGCTTGTTTTAAAAGTTTTAAAAATAGAGAACTTGGTTTTTACGCAGTTCTTTCTTCAACCGAAAGCGCAGCTGGATGTGCAAAATTTGTGGCCGTCGGTGTCTTAATCTAACCAAGCTGAATAGAATATGAAGGTTTTTGAAAGTTACTTATCATATTGACAGGTATAGCAGTGACAAAAAAATCTATAAAAGGACAAGATTGAGAACTTTGGAAAATGTATGTTTTTCTGTATTCTGAGAGATAGGTAATTATATTTTAGGAATCAACATATGTTAATAAATAGATCACATTCTGAGAGCTAGATTACGATTCAAAACTAGGGAATTTTATTTTTTCTGTAGATCATATTTTGAGAGCTTTGAACAGCCTACAAACAACGGAAGAAAAATTAGCTGCCTTGTGTAAAAAGTATGCTGATCTCCATGAGGAACACAGAACTGTAAATTCTACAGTCAAACAAATGCAGCGTAAACTTAGTGTGGTGAGTATACATTTAGTATATACAGATTAATGTCATTTTAAAAACAATATATGTATAACATTCCGAAAATTAGTACAGACAGAAAGAGGCCAGCTGAACCATGCCTCCAGGTGTGGGATTTTCTCGCTGTGATAAAGACCTATTGTCATGATTGTTGGCATTCAGCTGTTTTCTGCACTTTGGTCGGGTTGTTGTCTCTTTCACACATTCCCCATTTCCATTCTCTCTTTTATTGTTTGCTATTTTTTATAAACTAATTTTCTTATTGCTATATATATATTTATACCCCTGCTTTGAAAAAGGGGGTATACTGTTTTACCTCTGTCTGTCCATCCATCCGTCAGTCCGTCTGTCATATGAATATTTTTCGTCACATTTTTCTCAGGAACTACAATACCAGGATTTCTGAAATTTGGTTTCATGGTTTATATAAGTGCTATACCGTGTGATGCTTTTTCAGATTCATCACTCGACAACTTCCTGTTTACCAAACACTTTTATGATTTTAAACATGATAGCCTAGTTGAAAATTTTCGTCACATTTTTCTATGGAACTACAATAAAAAGATTTCTGAAATTTGGTTGCAGGGTTTAAAGTCAGCTTTTATACCGTATGATGCGTTTTCAGATTCATTACTCAACAACTTCCTGTTTACTGAACACTTAAATATTTTTACACTATTAGAATTATCCGCTTGTGGCAGGGGTATCATCAGTAAGCAGTAGCTCACAGTTTCACTTGTTTTTTATGAAGTGAACTCCTGGGGTTCTTTAATATGCTGATTCTAACAATGTACTTAAGATTTTGGATATTGGACCATAATAGGTAAATGTCCGATTTCAAATTTTTCAGTTCTTTGACCACATTCAGTTTGTGTCACAAACCAGTGATGTGTCAAATATTCAATCACAATCCAAATTAATAGCTGTTTTAAGCTGAAATGTGGTGTCCATACTTGCTCATCTGTTCAGGGTTCGACCTCTGCAGGAAAACTGGTTTGCTGTCACTCTGACAGCTCTTTTGTTTTTTTTTTTATTTCACTTACCCAAAAAAGATAACTCTACCAAGTGAAAACTCCTAAACAATTTGCCATGATTAAACATTGTCGGAATTTGAAATCTTGGGAACCTCATTTTAAATATTTCCTAGGAGTAACTACTTTATACAGTTTTGACTGTATTTATATGATAAAGGTTGCGATTTAAACCACTGTAGCAAATGCATCAGACATGTCAAATATGTGTCAAATCTATTTTAACACTATCTTTGTCAAAAATAATACAGGGTATTTTATATTTTTAATATTCAATATACATATATATTTTTAGACAACAAGAGAAAAGGATCAGTTACAAACTGAACACACAAAAGCAGTAATGGCTAAAAGTAAACTGGAGGGGTTGTGTAGAGAGTTACAGAAACACAACCAAGTTATTAGAGTAAGTAGTGCAACAATAAACTTCAGTTGGAGAGGGCTTCACTTATTGATATTAATTACAAAAAACAATGAAAGAACACAAGAAGAATTGATCAAAGAGTTTTGCAGTTACTGAAGGCTTATTCAAAGCCATATCTATAATACTAAAATGACGAGGTCCCATTTGTCAGCCGTCATCACGTAAAAACGACAAATCAAAGAATTCAACTTCATATATAACTAATATAGTACAAAGGTGTAGATTAAAAATTACACCACTCCAGGCCCTTTTGTTTTCCACGTAATTAATATTACCAATAATTAAGAAGTTCCGGGTCGAGTCCGATACCGATACCAATAGTATATTCACCTGTTACCTATTACCTTATCTGTACGTTTCGCATGTGACAGGTGCACCACCAAACGGTGTATTCAGGATTTATATGTTATATACACAGGTCATAATCACAGGGTTGACACTACTAAATTGTCAAATTGTTACCTATTGTAGTATTTTAATCAGTAAGACTTTCTAAGATAACAATACGAATACTACAAATCTGGACTAAAAATAAGGCATATAGGTACAATTTTCAATTTGTTAGCGGGCATAACGTAAAACAGTGAATCAAAGAATTCAACTTTATTTATAACTAATATAGGACAATGCTGTTGATTAAAAAATACTCCATTCCAGGACCTTTTGTTTTCCAAATAATTAATATTACCAATAATTGATAAGTTCCAGTTCGACGGGTTCAAACAGAAAGATTTGAAAGCAGTGTATCTTAGGCATGACTTTATCAGATCACAATACTAATATTAAAATAAGGCTTGCACATAGTTATATACTTTAATTAAGTCTCCCAAACAAAGTTTGGAGACTTATTGTTTTTGCTCAGTTCTTATTTTTATTATTCTTCTTCTTTTTCTTTTTCTTTTTCTTTTTCTTCCGCCACATTAAAAATGAACTTGTCCACAGCGTTTCTCAAAAACCCCTGGTCAGATTAACTTAGGGTTTCATAGAATGTTAGACTAATATGTCTAGGTGAGTCATCGATCTTTCGTTTGTGCATTGGGGTCTATTAAGAGGTATTTTGGGGGGCAGAAAGAAGGGAGGGGTTTACTATAGAACCCTATGGGATTTTATTTTCTAAAATTTTCAAATGAATATAACTTGAAAACTGTAAGTGATAGATACATGTAGTCTTCAGAAATGATTAAAGAACAATAAAACAAATCAAATGAAATATAGGGAGAGTCCCGGGGGGTCATCCCCACCCCCTTCAATTTCAGAATATGCTTTTATCTTGTAAACGGTCCAGATTCCCACCCCTAAACCTCATATATTCTTGAATGGGACGATTAAACAAATCAAATGAAATTAAAGGGAAGTCCCCGGGGGTCCTCCCCACCCCGTTCAATTTGAAAATGTGCTAGTATCTTGTAAACAGTCCAGATCCCCACCCCTAAACCATATATATTCTTGTAGGGGACAATAAAACAAATGAAAATAAAATAAAAGGGAAGTCCCGAGGGGGGTCACCCCATCCCCTTTTGTTTGAAAACTTGTAAACGATCCAGAACCCCACCCCTAAACCATATATATTCTTGTAGGGGACAATAAAACAAATGAAATGATATAAAAGGGAAGTCCCGAGGGGGTCACCCTACCCCCTCTTGTTTGAAAACATGTAAATGGTCAACATCCCCACCCCTAAACTATATATATTCTTGAAGGGGACAATAAAACAAATCAAATCAAATGTAGGTAAAGTCCCTGGGGGTCATCACAACCCCCTCCTGTTTGAATACTTGTAAATGGTGGAGATCACCACTCTTAAGCCATATATATTCTTGTATGGGACAAAAAAATCAAATCAAATGAACATGGGACCATATGAATGGCGAGTTATGGGAGCTTTGTTTGGGAGACTTCGTAACAGCATCCTGTTACAATTACTTCTTGTTCAGTCATGGATCCGCGATATCACGGGTGTGTTCTAGTTTCTACTAAAAATCCAGACTAATTTATGCCAATCAGTTCACCTCCAATTGGTTTTGTTTATTCTCCCAGATTTAAATGTCATTGTCAATCAGTGCACCTCCAAAAGATTTTGTTTAAAGATGTAAAGGACATAATTTTTTCATCAGTGTAATTAGGAAATTGTATTGTTTTGAATTGTTTCCCCATCAGTATAAATTATGATTCTGTAGCCTTTGCTGTCAGCTATAAGCAAAGTCAGTCAGTCAGTCATGAGAATTATTTTACCTTACTTACCAAAAAAAGACAGTAGAGATATGTAGGTGAAATGATTAGTACAAAAACTAAATAGCAGAACAAAATATAATTTTCAAGCAGGATATTAAAAACATTTAAATGTCAACATGTATGTTTCATATGCCTGTTGAGGAAATCTTCAATGTTTATGTTGAAATAGTGATTAATATTTTTTTTCTACATTATTGCATAATTTGAATTCATTTTGGCAGCAAGAAAGTTTACAAAGAGCCAGAGAAGAAGATGAAAAAAGAAAGGAAATATCAGGGAAATTCCAGGTATATATTGATACTTTTAAAGATACATAGTAAAAAGCGCTGGGGGAAAGCAACCCGACAACACTAGTTAACCAAAAATATACATGTACCTAAAGGTCTTAAGGGCATACGATACAGTTTTGATTCTGTATTTACAAGTTCGTGAAAATTTGCATATAGGCTATTTTTTACCTGATTGATTCAAATATGTATTAAAAAATATACCTTCATGTGCTACTTTTTGAGTAAAATGAGGTCGAAATTTTGTATATTTGCTCAAAATTCAGATTTGTGGTCGTAATTATACCCCCACTTTAAAAAAGGGGGGTATACTGTTTTACCTCTGTCTGTCAGTCCGTCCGTCAGTCCGTCCATCAGTCCGTCCGTCCATCAGTCCGTCAGTCAGTCCGTCCCATGAAACTTTCGTCACATTTTTCTCAGGAACTACACATCCACCCTTTCTGTAATTTGGTATCAACATTTATATATGTTAGCCATACCGTGTGATGCGTTTTCAGATTCATCACTCGACAACTTCCTGTTTACCGAACACTTGTATGATTTTACACATGATAGCCAAGTTGAAAATTTTCGTCACATTTTTCTCAGGAACTACAATACAAGGATTTCTGAAATTTGGTTTCAGGATTTATATAAGTCAGCTATACCGTGTGATGCGTTTTCAGATTCATCACTTGACAACTTCCTGTTTACCGAACACTTGCATATTTTTACACTATTAATATTATCCACTTGCGGCGGGGGTATCATCAGTGAGCAGTAGCTCGCAGTTTCACTTGTTTCTTTTTCGAAAGAAAGACATAACTTTTTTGTTATAAAAGATAAACACAAATTGTTTTTTGTTAAATAATCCGTAATTTCTGTATTTTATAACTATCCTAAAAAAATATGCATTTTTAATTCAGAAATAATTCATATTTATCAAATGTTCATGAATTGAGGAAAATACATCATTTTTTGCTGCATGTTTATCAAAATTAAAAAAAAACCTCTATTTACAGTTTTATAAAATTTGGGTCACATAATCTCCCTGCAAAATGAAACAAATTGCTGTTTTGAACTCGTTTTCAAATTAAACAGTTTAAATGATAAAAATCAGTCGAAAAATGCATCTTTTCCCGATATGTCACAGTTTGACGTCGCGAAAATAACATTTTACGTTAGCAACGTCATAACCTCCCCTGTAACTGTATCGTATGCCCTTACAGGAAAGACTTGTGATCACATCATATCAATTTTAGACATTGCAGCCACAAGCTTGGCTATTTATTAAATACAAAATCAGGGGCTTCAAGCCTTTAATTAGTATATCCCTAATTCAATGCCTGAAACTGAACAATTATACAATAAAATATATACCACAGGCTGAAGCCAGACTACGCGAATGAATTTTATTTTTACAGGACATTCGGTCTGGTAAGCATCCTAGCTTTACCAGACCGAATGAAATTTTACCAGACCAATTTTTTTTACAGATTCAATATTCAATATTTTTTTTATAATAAGTCTCACCACTTGTATAACATTATACATTCCAATAAACATATAAAACATTGCGTATAACATGAAATATTGGATAATATTTATAAAACATATTGTATATTAAAACTAACAGTAAAATATCATTAGCTTAAATACTAAAACATATACAAGTGCCATTCTATTAAGAATTATGAGAGACTAATATTAAAGGATTAATTATATACAAAATTTTTACATCTAATTGTATATTATCCGACTAAAAACAACAAACATATGACTTTGTTGTGCCCTACTCCTCCCCAAAATGCACAAATTAAAACAAAATGATGTAACAAGAGGGAATATTGTTACGAAAGTTGTGCACAATTGCTTGAATGCATTTCAGTGAAGAGTAATGTCCCATTTTATTGGATTTTGACAATGTTTGTGAACTAAACATAATTTAGAGTTTCTGTATAAAATATTATTTCCTGTTTCTTCTTTCTTTTTCATATATCTTTTGGTTTTCAATTCTTGTGGTTATATTTCATAGCTAAATTTTGTGATCTGCTTGGATTTTTATTCGTTTATTGTATTTAAATCGGCAAACCCGGAATTACCCTTATCCGTTCCAAGAATCTGATCTGGTTTTATTTACATTTCCGGTTGTGCCAATGATGGCATCCATTGTTGTTTTTGACAGTCAGATATGTTTTTACCCGGATTTACACATTACTGATTGGCGATGTTCGGCATAAAGCTAGCGGTTGAACAAAATAAACATCGCTGTGATGAATAATAAAGATGAAAATGAATTTGAGATCGTTTGGCAATTTTGCTAGAATGTTAGAAAAATCCATGAAAAAAAAAACACCGGACATTCAGACCGGAATTCAACAAAATTTTACCAGACCGATCCATTATTCACCGGATTTGTCCGACGGTCCGATGTATATCGTGTAGTCTGTGAAGCTGGTGACTTCATTTTTTTTCGTTTTTTGTTAGCACAATTCACCAGTTCAAGAGAGAACATCAAGTATGTCTATTAAAAGATCACTGACTTACCCATATGATTTTATTAGAATTTGTTCCCCAATGAATCAGTGTCTGCTAACTTATTGAATCAAAATGTACAACAGAATTTACTTAGGCCATATACTTAACAAATTGCAGACTTCCATTAGTAAAAGTAATATGTTGGTACTTTTAATATAGACGATGTTAACACAATATTTTCAGGATTGTGACTGAATTAAAATTTCAAAATTACCCTACAATTTTAAGGAATTGATGAACCATTTAATTAAAGGGAGTCATTACAGTTTCAGGGGAGATAATTATTGCAATAAGAAAGTTTTCTTGTTTTGTTTGTCACACTGTTTACAGTTTCAGGACTTTTAATAATTAAAAATTAAAAAGTTTGCAAGATTACCCATCAAATGAGTTTATTCAAAATCTTTTGTCTATTTCAATTGAACCACAAAAATATATATGGCCTGGCCGTAATAATTGGTTGTTTTTTGCTCTGCATTTATAATTCTGCTGGAGGCATCATTTCACTTCTGTGAATGTTAAAATGTCATTTCCCTGCAAATATTTTAGGGCTGTTCCAAAAGGGACAGCACTTTTTTTCCACCCCCAACACCCACAGAACAATAGTATTTTCTGTACCAGCCCTTAGAAAAAAAATCAGTTTCAAATACAAATTAGGAACGACATCAAAAGTTCAATGAAGGATAAAAAACTTAATTCAAATAGCTTTTTCACTGACCCCTCTACCCCCTATTCACTTAGTTTGGGAAAAATTGATTGACCCATATGGATATATGTAAAAATCAATGTCAGATAACCAAATCTTGCAGCAGTTCAACCCCCCACCCCCAAACTATTTGAATTAAGTTTTTTATCTTACATTGATCTTTTGATTTCGTCCCTTAATGAATTTTCTCTCTAAATAACCTGAATGCTAGTTATTTTGAAATCAAATATATATATTAAAAGGTTGTATATTACCTATTTTATAGACAACTATTGGTGAAATTCAACAACAAATGCAGGATCATCATGAAAGAAATACAAAGTTACGAGAGGAAAACACAGAGTTAGCCAGCAAACTTAAAAAGTTCATCGAACAATATGAAACTAGGGAAAAGGTAAAAGAGGAAAACATAGATATAAAAAAAAAGATGTGGTATGATTGCCAATGAGAAAACTCAACACAAGAGACCAAATGACATAGAAATTAACAACTATATGTCACCGTGAGGCCTTCAACAATGATCATGAGCACATCCCATACCCTATAGTTAGCTATAAAAAGCCCTGACATCTAAAATGTAAAATGATTTAAAACAAATATGTAACACAGCAACAAACGACAACCACTGATCTACAGGATTACTTAGCAAACTTTAAAAGTTCATAGAAAAATATTATCTGAAACTAGAGAAAAAGTAAGGATACAAAGTTACAAAAGGTAAACACAGAGCTTGCCAGCTTATGTAATGAATTCAAATATTCAGTGGAAAGTATATATATAGCATGTATTGTGATTTTAATATTCTCCAGAAAAGTTGGTCACTCTGACCTATATGTTACTCTATTAATTCATGTTTAACATCAAGGTTTATTTCTCACATACAGTAACCTACATTTGAACCTTTATCACAGAAAATTTATTTGATTTTAGTTGATCAAGTCAATTCAGGGGCTAGAGAAGGTATTTTATTGTAGATTATTAATGTTTAATTGTTATGTCTACACAAATACAAGTTTTTTGTTTGTCATTTTCAGCAAGTAGAAAAAGTGATGCAACATAGAGAACTAGAACAAAAGTTAGCTGATGCCCGGTTAGCTCAGTCAAATGCAATACTAAAGGAGGAACAAGAAAGATCAAAAAGAGAAAAAGAAGTGGTAAGTTTGGTTCTGTAAGGTTAATAATTAGGACAAAGTTTTCAAAGTATTGATGTTTATAAAAAGAAGGATATTTACTGTAAATAAAAAAAAATTACAAGCATTTATTATTGTGAATGTTTAATGGAAAGTTAATTTACAATTAAATGACCTGCAAAAACAATCAGTTCAGTTTCAGACAAAGTAAGTTTTTAGTATACTGTGGTTTTATTTATTTTTTGGACTGAAGAAACTTTGTATTTTCGTGAATATTTGATTTAATGGGTTTTCCAAGGTCCTCAATGAAAATTTGTACTTACCTGACTATTTAAATTTGTGATTCCAACTGTGACCACAAAATCAACAAAAATTGGTATCTCACAAATAATAATGAATCCACCATAACATGAACAACTTTTTTGTCAGATTGTTTTAAAAGTTAATGTAATTTTATTTTTTAATTTAACCAAAAAAGTATCAAAGTAGTAGGTTAATTTGAATAAACAACATAACACTATGGTTTATATTTTATTAGTGTATTGTTTATATAACAAAATTGTCAGTTTTATTCTGTAAATTCAGAATTGTTTTCTATCACTTTATTAATATGTTTGTGATTGCTGAAAATAACTGACACAATTACCAGATTAACTTTACAGGTTTCCTGTTGACATGTATAAAGTATTTGAAAACCACAAAATCTTGTTCCCAAGAATACAAAAATTTCCTGGATCAATACACAAAAAAAAAATGGACTTACAGTATTGCTACATTATACCAATAAAGCTATTAAAATTTAAAATGCAAATTTTGTTGTTGTTGCAAAACCCTATTCTATCTATTTAGTAACATTAAAACACTGCAAAAAGATTTTAATCTTACTGTTGGCTGTATTCTTTTGTTTTTCTTTTCAGCTGTTACTGCAAGCAACAGAAGCACAAAAGAAATCAGTCCTTTTGGAGGCACAGGTATTTTATTATAATTAATTAAGAGACAAATATGCTAATAAAATCTGAATGTATTACATCTGAGGAAACAATGCTGTTAAATGATCAATAGTAATCATAAAAAAGGTCAACTTTGATGTATATTTGTATACCATACCATAAAAAAAATAAAAAAAAAAAATTGCAAAGGGAGAGAATAAAAAACAAGACAACAAATTACATCATGCACATAAAAAGGATGAAAAGACAGACAACAAAACTAAACACAAACTAAAAATTGTGTAGAACAAACAAAAAGGGGGGTTAATGTATTTACTAAGGTTGAACAGTCTCTGTCTCATTAGTTACTTCAGTCATGTTCCTGATGCTAAAAGTAGATAAGTTATTAGTTGTAATAAGTTTTGCATGCATCAAACAATGTTTGATTGGTAAATAAATATATTTCTAAAAAAAAAACCAAGAATATAAAAAAACATTGGAACATGTAGATTGTGTAACCTTATACTACATGACTTGATGTCATGAATGTGAAGGTTTCAAAATGCATACACTTTTCCTGAGTATGCTTGAAATAATCGCCACTGGACTTTAAACAGGCAGCAAATCAATAATTAAAAACGAAATTTGGTGTATCGGCAAACAAGGCAACTCACACAAAGAAACGACCTCCAAGGAAAATTCAAATCAGAAAGTCACTTTTCAAGTGGCAAATTAAAAGCTGCAACACATCAAATGAATGGGAAAACAAATGGCATACTCCTGAATTGGCACATATATTTCCTTGTGTAGAAAATAGTTGATTAAACCTGGTTTTATAGCTAGCTGAACCTCTGACTTGTATGACAGTCACTTAAAATTCCCATTAAAATGACAACAATGTGAACATAACAAACAGACATAAAAGGTAGTAATGTTAAAAATATGAGTACAACAGTCAACATTATTATTAATAATTATTAATTGATTTCATTCAGAAATATTTTCATTTTACTTGAAATGGATTGAAAATCCACCCTGTCTTTGACACTTTTGTTATTAGAATGAGAGAAATCAAATTGAAATGTCAGATCAAAAGCTTTTCACTTTTATTGACTGAATACCAAACTGTTTTCAGTTAAACATGTACAAAGAGAGATATGAGGAATTCCAGTCGACCATTAATAAAAGTAACGACATGTTCCAGAAATTTAAAACAGAAATGGATAAGGTTAGTGGAATGTGTATAGAATAATGTAGATCAGTTACTTTTCTGAAATTCAATTTTTTGTGGATTAAGGAATAATTATATATTCAAGAATACTTGATTCCCTGGTTTTGACAATTTAGTCTCCAGGAAACTTGGATTTTGTTGAAATACGAAAGGATTTTGTTGAAATACGAAAGTATTTTGTCGAAATACGAAAAATAAGCTTTTCACCTGTCTTACAAATTTTTTAAATTTTTTTTTAACTTTGCACAATAGATATTTGTTATTAAAGTTTTCATTGACAATCAAAAAAGTAAAAATAAACCAGAAATAGTTAGAATGTTCAAAATATACATAAAATGAGAAAGAAGAATGAGCTAGAAAAAGATTTAAAAAAAGGGAGATAATATAAGTTATATGAATCATATATTGCTGAAGGTTATAACAGTTATTTCAGTCTCCATGCTGACTCAGCAGCTCAGGCTTGTAAAATTGCTTTTGTGCCTCTAAAATTCATCTCTACAGATCAAAAAAAAAAAAAGTAAAAATATTGAGCTCCTGGGCCTGTAGATTTAAAAGTTTATTGTAAAGACTGATCTTCTGTAAAAATTGGTTCAAAAACTTTTTAAGGTTTAACATGCAACATAGGGACATGTGCAGGTGAAAATGAAATAATACTAAATAATAGTACCAAAAATGCTTCCAGGCAACTTTTTTTGCATAACTGTTTTATTCATTTTGGATATAATAATGATAAACAAATGTCTAAATCAGGGTTTCCAAAAAATATTTGAGGCAGCTGGACATTTTATATCTGATCCCGATTTTAATCCTTAAGACTAAGTCACAAAAGGCAATTATGGTAATCAGATGGCCATCCCAATGATTGACATTAGATTAAAAAAAAGTTATAAAACTTTACTTTGGTTCTGACGTAAACTGTTAAATTGGCAGTGCATCATTCAAAGTGTGCACATCAACATGCTCATATATATTTGCCTTAGACTCTTTATTTGTGCAAAATGACGTTGTCAAAAACTTTACTTTTGTTTTTAAAATCACATTTCCCTAAAACTGGATGTTGACTTGACAATGATAATACATGGACCATAAACGGATACGTAAAATCTGTGTACGTTACAAAGCACGACTGAGTGAAGAAGGTCTTTATTCAACAATACTTGAAATGAACACTAGTTACAGGTATCAATGATAATATTAGCATTTTTGAAGAAATGTAGGATGCATAACTAAATTTCCCACATGCGCACACGTGTTCTAGTACATACAACGTAGTTCTGACGATTTTTCATT
Organism: Mytilus galloprovincialis; assembly: GCF_965363235.1. Classification (NCBI taxonomy): domain Eukaryota; kingdom Metazoa; phylum Mollusca; class Bivalvia; order Mytilida; family Mytilidae; genus Mytilus; species Mytilus galloprovincialis. The sequence goes on from NC_134847.1 coordinate 6,878,316, forward strand.
TAAAACTATTTTAAATTTTTCATCAAATCATGTTTATAAACATATTTCTTATGATTTTAATCTTTTGGTCTAAATCAGTTAGATACAAGCCGCTGAAATGTAAGAAAATAATTGTGAATAGACGGATCAATTTATACGATGTTCGGCACCGAAAATAGTTTACCTGTCATCTGAACAGGTAGATTTCAGCTGTCCAACAACTAATCAGCCTTGATTAAAATTAGAAAGTACTGAAATAGGGGTTGTTTTGATAGTAATTAATCATCATGTCACTTTTATGACCAGAAATGTGTGGATTTTAAAGGCCAAAGGTTTGGTCAAAAAGATCGTGAATTCTGGTAAAATGACCAAAAAAACCTTGAAAACTAAAAAGTAGATGACCGTTTCATGCTTTGTACAGCCGGACTTTTACCGGACATTATATAATTGACCAGAATATATGACCCTTTTGGAAGCCCTGCTCTAAATGCCAAAAAGAAATAAGTATAAGAAGGAGGAAGAAAGAAAAATAAACAAAGAAATTTTTGTTTTGTGTCTGTTGATTCCCCAAATGTTTTGGAGACTGAAAAAAAAATATACATTACTAAATGGTATGAAATGTTTTGGTATAGTTGTTAATCCTTGGTTTACTTACAGATGACAAAGAGAATAAAGAAGTTAGAGAAAGATGGGGCAGCATGGAAAAACAAATGGGAAAATGCCAACAAAGCTTTATTAGATATGGTAGAAGAGGTCAGTATATTTACATATAACAAACAAAAAATAGAAAAATATAAACACTAGAATCATCATAGATACCAGAATTTATACGCCAGACATGCATTTCGACTTCTTAAGACTCATCAGTGATGCTTAAATAAAAAAAGTTTTATGAAAAAAAACAAATAAAGGACAAAGTTGTTGAGCATTGAGGACCCAAAATTCGGTAGTCTATTCCTGAGATAAACAAAACTTCATGTAAATATGTGTAAAAAAAATGCAATTTTTGTTGTGTTGAAAAAAATATAAAATTATGATATCTTGTCAACTGTAAATTCTCCTTGAATAGTCATAAAGTCTTGAGGGTTTTAACTTCGTCTTAACTTGTCAGTTATCTTTTTGCAAATATCACCTGGACAAAATACAGTCCCATTCTATAAAATAGGGTTGATTGGTCAGTATTTCAATAATTCATTAAAAACACTGTTTATATGGTACATACATGTACATGCAATTTAGATCAAGTCTGATGAATATTGTCTATACATGCATGTATTTTGTGCCTAGAAAGATAAAATAATAATTAATTTCCCAATGAATGAAGAAAAAAATTGTTCAGGTAAGGCTTATAAACATAAAGATCAGTTGGGAACCTTAAAGACACAATTTTTATGCCCCACCTACGATAGTAGAGGGGCTATATGTTTTCTGGTCTGTGCGTCCGTTCGTCCGTCTGTCCTTCTGTCTGTTCATCCCGCTTCAGGTTAAAGATTTTGGTCAAGGTAGTTTTTGATGAAGTTGAAGTCCAATCAACTTGAAACTTAGTATACATGTTCCCTGTGATGTGATCTTTCTAATTTAAAGGCCAAATTAGAGTTTTTACCCCAATTTTACAGTCCACTTAACACAGAAAATGATAGTGCGAGTGGGGCATCCGTGTACTATGGACACATTTTTGTTTTTTATTCAGTCTAATGCTTCAATTATTGGCCCTAAGGATACCTTTTTCCTTTGTATTTGAACATATGCTTTAAATGATATTTCACAAATTGTATAGTTTGTTGAATAATATTAATTCGTATGTTTGATTCAGAAACAAGCCTATGATAAAGAGAAACCAATGTTGATGGCCAAAATCAACAAATTAGAATCTCTCTGTAGAGCCATGCAGGCAGAAAGGTTAGGTAGAAAAGTACTGGAGGCATCAGGAATGGGTAAGTTGTTGTTTTTATTTGTGGCTAATGTCACTTCAATATTTGGCTCTGAATCAAAACAATATCTTGGGATGAGTAAATCTTTTTTAATCTTTTGGCTCAACAGGTTTATTTAATTTATTATAGAAAGGTTTATATTTATCACATTAACATGTCTCCATCTTAATATGGGTAAAAGTGTGTTCCTGAATGTTTAACACCTGTCATCTCCTAATTCAAACAGAATTCATTTCCTATTTAAGGGCCATTCCATTAAAATGTATGTTGGAGGGTAGGAAGGGAAGTTTAATTATTGAAAGTGGGTTATGTATCTATTACCATTATTCATAATTATCTAAAAAATGGTTCTTAGTTGTAGGGATACTTTAAAAGTCCTTTCCTACCCTCCCACACACATTTTAATGGAATGGCCCTGAACATATATATATTGGGAAATTGGATTGTCTCCCTTATATCATTATTTTTCATATTTTCTGTACTTAAATACAAATAAAAATGTAAGATGAAGGAATATGTTTGGTTATTTATTGAATAACTGATGAGGTAAAAATAAGATTTATTAGAAATTATGTGAAATCTAAATTAAAAAAAACCAAATCTAGATAATTTCATCTATTCACAACTGTTGTTAAAACAAATTTGTCAACACAGTTTTGTTACCAATTGTAAAACATTTAGATTGTTTTGCACTACACAGTTATTTTTCTCAGCTGGCAGTAAAAAAATCAATTTTTTGTTTTCCAGATGACATCTAACTTTATTTTATTAAAAACCTTCAATGCTGCTTTATTTTTTACACACTCACTTTTGCATTCTGAAACATGTTTTACAGATATGACAAAATTAGAAACAGAGGCTTCTGGGAAGGCTGCAACAGGGGAGGTTAGTGAATCAACATCAACAAAAACACCAGCAGATGGAGCTGCTGATGGTGACACACCCCCTCTAGATGAAGGAACAGTGTGTTCAGAAGAGAACACATCTCCTTCAAACTGTGATGATAAAACACAGGCATGTTCTGCAGACTCTACAACACAGCCAGGAGAAACATGTGATACATCACCTGATGAAGATCCATCCAATACAAACCAAGATAACAGTAACCAATCAGATGGTGCCACAGGAAATCTGAGCCAATCAAATGATGTTTCTGTCCCTGACAGCAGTGGACAAGCATAGTTTTTAATGTACTGTTCTCCTTGGACTGTTTGTTTGCATATTTTTTCACTTGGCTTTAAATTTTGTTTTCTTAAATGTAAAAAAAAAGACATGCTATTCATTTTTCAGAGCATATTATGTCAGGGATTTCATTTTCAAGTAGTCAAACAATGTTCAATAGAAGATGAAGAAGTCATTTTCTATTGACTAAAACTTTAGAAATGATTTTATGGCAATTTGCAATTGTAATCTTGAAATGATTACATAAATTTTTAATCCATTGCTCTTTTATATTTAATATAATTTCTATAAAAACACTTAGCCACTTGCATTCATGTAGAGTTAGACTCATTATTGTTCCGTAATTCACCACAGAAAATTTTACAGTGAAAATTGTGAAATTGATTACAGTCTGTTTATAATGGCAGGATTAAATTATTTTTTAGTTTGCTTTATTTTGACCATTTCAGAAATGGGTGTTTTAATTTATATTAAAAATAGTTCTGTTGTATTTTTTGGTGTATTAAAGCGAATTTCTTTTTGCTTAATGTTTGCACCAAAATACATTTATTAACGATGGCATTATATCCATGAATCCCAGCCTATCATTTAGACTCAGTACATACAGTTGTATGTTCACATTGAACATTTGCCTGTAAATTACTTTTTCAAAACCAGAGAAATATTGTGATGTATTTTGCAACTTGTAAAAGAAAATACAAAAAATGAGCATAAAACAATAAAATTGAATATATTACAGTGTTTTTTATGAGATATTACAGTTATTTCCCTTTGCATATGAAGTGTATGCACCATGGTAGGTTTATTATACTGTTATCCAGGATATAATATGACAGGGAAGCACAAGTTGATTTTTCATCACTGAATACTGTTTTTTTTTTTAAAGTGATTGTGGATGATTCAATCTAAATTATCTTTAAAATACTGGTATACATTTCAAAGGTATTTAATGACAGGGTTGAAAATCAGAGTGAATTTAATCGTAATCACCATGTTTGACAATGATTGATTCAATGCTACATGTATCAGGATGGGCTTTAAGGCCCCGCAACAAAGTTGTCTGTGCCATATAGTTTTACCCTTGTCCGTCATTCTGTCATTACGCAACAAACCATTATACAGACTTTTTTCTAAACCCCTTCAGATATTGGGCTGTTTTTATACGACACCAAAAAAATTTTGGGATCGTAAAATGGTATGATGTCGTCGTCTGCGTCGTCGTCGTCCGATGACATATTGGTTGTCGGATAATAACTTTTGTTTAAGTGAATAGATCTTCATGAAATATTTTCAGAAGGTTCAAAACCACAAAAGGAAGGTTGGGATTGATTTTGGGGATGATGGTCCCAACTGATTAGGAATTAGGGGCCCAAAAGGGGCCCAAAACAAGCATTTTTCTAGTTTCAGGATAATAAATTGTGTAGAAGTATTTCAATTGTCTGAAATCTAACGCAATGTTTAAAACCACAAGTAGAAGGTTTGGATTCATTTTTAGGGGTTATGGGGCCAAAGTTAAGAGATTAAGGGCCAAAAAGTGGTCAAAACAAGCATTTTTCTAGTTTTAAGGCAATAACTTATATGTAATTGTATGGATATCTCTGAATTTGTACCACAATGTACCATATAACAAATGGGGAGGCTGAGATTAAGTTTTGGGATAATTGCCCAAAATATGTAGGAATTAGGGGTCAAAAAGAAGCATGTTTCTAGTTTCAAAACAATCATGACAATAACTTGTGTTTAAGTGAATGGATCTCTCTGAAATTGTACTACAAGGTTCAATACTGCAATGGATAGCATGAGATTGAGTTTAAGGTTTATTGCTCCAAGGGGGTTTCAAAAAGTTTGGGGGGGAGAATTTTTGTTTATTTTGAAGGGCTTCCTTTTTTTAGCTCACCTGGCCCAAATGGCCAAGTGAGCTTTTCTCATCACTTTGCATCCGTCGTCGTCTTCGTCTGGCGTCGTCTGTTAACTTTTACAAAAATCTTCTCCTCTGAAACTATTTTTACCAAACTCAGCCACAATCATCATTAGAGTATCTGGTTTGAAAAATGTGTCCCTTGACCTGACCAACAACCAAGATGGCCGCCATGGCCAAAAATAGAAGATAGGGGTAAAATGTAGATTTTGGCTTATAACTCTGAAACCAAAGCATTTAGAGCAAATATGACATCATGTAAAATTGTTCATCAGGTCTAGATCTATCTGCCCTGAAATTTTCAGATGAATCGGACAACCAGTTGTTGGGTTGCTGCCCATGAATTAGTAATTTTAAGGAAAATCCAAAAATTAAGAATCTACATACACAGTTAGATTAGGCATATCAAAGAACCCCAATTATTCAATTTTTGATGAAATCAAACAAAGTTTAATTTTGGACCCCGATTTGGACCAACTTGAAAACTGGTAATTTTGCAGTTTTTGGTTATTATCTTGAATATTATAATAGATTGAGATAAACTGTAAACAGCAATAATGTTCAGCAAAGTAAGATCTACAAATAAGTCAACATGATCAAATTTTTTAGTTTACCCCTTAAGGAATTATTGCCCTTTATAGTCATTATTTAACAATTTTCATAAATTTTTGTAAATTTTTGTAAATTTTTAGAAAATATTTTCCACTGTAATTACTGGGCCAAGTTCATTATAGATAGAGATAATTGTAGCAAGAAGAATGTCCAGTAAAGTAAGATCTACAAACACATCATGATCACCAAAACACAACTTTGTCATGAATGTATCTGTGTCCATTGTATAATATGCACATAGACCAAGGTGAGCGACAAACGCTCTTGAGAGCCTCTAGTTGGTTATTATCTTGAATACTATTATAGATAGAGAAAAACTGTAACAGCAATAATGTTCAGCAAAGTAAGATCTACAAATAAGTCAACATGATCAAAATGGTCAGTTGACCCCTTAAGGAGTTATTGCCCTTTATAGTCATTTTTTACCAATTTTTCGTAAATTTTGTAGTCTTTTACAAAATTTTCTCTGAAACTACCAGGCCAAATTTTACCAAACTTAGCCACAATCATCATTAGAGTATCTAGTTTAAAAAATGTGTCCTGTGACCTGGCCAACAACCAAGATGGCCGCCATGGCTAAAAATAGAACATAGGGGTAAAATGTAGATTTTGGCTTATAACTCTGAAACCAAAGCATTAAGAGCAAATCTGACGTGGGTAAAATTGTTCATCAGGTCTAGATCTATCTGCCCTGAAATTTTCAGATGAATCAGACAACCAGTTGTTAGGTTGCTGCCCATGAATTAGTAATTTTAAGGACATTTTGCCATTTTTGGTTATTATCTTGAATACTATTATAGATAGAGAAAAACTGTAAACAGCATTAATGTTCAGCAAAGTAAGATCTACAAATAAGTCAGCATGATCAAAATGGTCAGTTGACCCCTTAAGGAGTTATTGCCCTTTATAGTCATTTTTTACCAATTTTTCGTAAATTTTGTAGTCTTTTACAAAAATCTTCTCTGAAACTACTAGGCCAAATTTTACCAAACTTAGCCACAATCATCATTGGAGTATTTAGTTTAAAAAATGTGTCCCTTGACCCGGCCAACCAACCAAAATGGCCACCATGGCTAAAAATAGAACATAGGGATAAAATGTAGATTTTGGCTTATAAATCTGAAACCAAAGCATTAAGAGCAAATCTGACATGGGGTAAAATTGTTCATTAGGTCAATATCTATCTGCTCTGAAATTTTCAGATGAATTGGACAATGGGTTGTTGGGTTGCTGCCCCACAATTGGTAATTTTTAAAGAAATTTTGCTGTTTTTGGTTATTATCTTGAATATTAGTATAGATAGAGATAAACTGTCAAAATCAATAATGTTCAGAAAAGTAAGATCTACAAATAAGTCAACATGACCTAAATGGCCAGTTGACCCCTCAAAGAGTTATTGCCCTTTATGGTAAATTTTTAACAATTTCAATTAATTTTATAAATTTTTGTAAATTTTTACAAAATATTTTCCTCTTTGTAACTAAAGGACCAAGTTTATTATAGATAGAGAAAATTGTAAGTAGCAAGAATGTTCAGTAAAGTAAGATCTACAAACACATCACCATCATCAAAACACAATTTTGTCATGAATCCATCTGTGTCCTTTGTTTGATACATGTATGCACATAGACCAAGGTGAGCGACACAGGCTCTTCTAGTTTCAAAATTTTTCAAAATTTTGAATTTTGAAAAGTTTCAAGAAGAAATCTTCAATTGCACAGTATTGTGCAATAGGTTTGTGAGATCTTTGACCACATTAATTTTGTGACAAAAACCGATATTATGTCAAAAATTTGATCACAATCCAAATTCAGACAGAATCAAGCTTGAATATTGTGACCAAATTTTCCCCAACTGTTCAGAGTTCAACCGCTGGGGTCTGCTTGGCTTATTTTTGCCTAAATTAAAGGCTTTGGACTTTGTTAAATTGTTGAAAATCACAGTTATACAGACTTTTTTTCTAAACACCTTTAGATATTGGGCTGATTTTTGGTATGCCAGTTAACCATGATGAGTAACAGATCAAGTTTAAGTTCCGCTCTGCTGATTTTTGCCGAATTTAAGGGTCCTAAACTTTAGGACTTGAAAATTGTTGAAAATCAGTTATAGGGACTTTTTTCTATACGCCTTCAGATTTGAGCTGATTTTTGATATGTGACACAACCATCATGTTTGTGTCCACATGAGTAGTTGAAATTGCAGATTTGTCAACTTTTTCAACGGGGCCATTTGTGTCGTTTACACATCTAGTTTAGTTCTGAATCTTGTGTGTAAACTGTCAGTATCAAATTGTTTTTATGAATTTTATCATGATTTCACTAAAATTATGTTATGATTGCTCTTACACATTTCTCAAATTTAGTTTACAGTAGTTTAACTGTTGAAAAGGTAAAATGGTAAAAGAAAAAAAATGCAAAACAATTTATAAGACAAATAAATTTAGACAATCAACACTGGCCAGGTCAAGAAGAACAGTCTGAAAAGCACCACTGAGAAAAGGATGAACAGCATAAATGCCACAAAAAAAGAAGAGAAAGCAGTTTCTATACCAACGTTTTAAGCCCAAACCATGATGGGAGGAACATAAAGTTTAACCTATGTCCGTTCGTACATACACACCAAAATTAGTTAAGGTATTTCTAACTTTAGTTAGTTTGCCTAAAACAAATGTTATAAACTTGTACATACTGCCATACTTACCACCATACATGAATCAATTGTAAATTTAGGTGGCGTCACCTTCACTGTAATAAAGTTGTTTCTCTTTAACAATTGAAAAATTGCATTTTTTGGTTTCCACAATTAAGTTTGAATTTTGGTGTTGACACTTTTGCTGTTTTTAAGTTATGTCCCTTTGTAAACTGATAAAAATTGCAGAATTTGCTATATATTAAGAAACGGTAATCTGTGGCCATGGACACCTTCATCAATTATTTTAAATTTGGTCATTGGATCTCAGCTGGCAACAAAGTATCTATCAAAAGAAAAGCACTCGTGCAGTCATTCTGGAAAACAGAAGCAGAGGTTTGAAAAGATCTAGATTTATAAGAATATTCTTATCGTACAGAGAACATCACAAACCATGCTGGTATCATGTATTACGATTATTTTAATGGAAAATATTTTCAATATAGATAATCTCCATGATATGAAAAAAAGATGTATAATTGTCAATGAGACAACTAACAACAGTCTCCGGGACAAGTTTGCAATTCCGCTGAGTGCAAAAGTTGTCACCTTAATTTTTGGAGTTAAGTCAAAATGAAGTTGATAACTTGGTTGGTATTGGTTCCCTGATATTTGTCCTAAAATTTTTTGGCTCTAGCACCACTGTTGAAAAAGTTATGCCCCTTTTTTCAACAATTTCCTCAGAGGAAAAGTAGTTTTCCTCAAGGGAAATCAAATTTCCCTAAGGGAAAAAGATTTTTCCTCAAGGGAAATTGTTTTTTCCTCAAGGGAAAAAGATTTCCCTTAGGGAAATTGCTGCATAAATATTTCCTTTGAGGAAATTCTATTTCCTTAGAGGAAATTCTATTTCCTTTGAGGAAATTCTTTTTCCTTCGAGGAAATTTGCGGCTTCAAATTTTCCTTTGAGGAAAAACTTTTTCCTGTGAGGAAATTTGTAGCTTCAAATTTTCCTTGGAGGAAATACTTTTTCCTGTGAGGAAATTTTTGACAAACACTTTTCCTTGAGGGAAATTCAAGACAACAAATTTCCTCTAAGGAAATCATTGTTCTTCAAATTTCCTCTAAGGAAATTTCTGAACATCAAATTTCCCTTAAGGAAATGATTTCCCCTATTTTTCCTCTATGAAAACTTCATAACAGTACAAACAGTATAAATATAATTTTTCATAGACTGAATTATTGATACAAAAGATAATTAAAACTTTAATACAAATTTTCATGGTGAGTATTAAACATACAAACATGACAAAAACAAAAGGCTGACTGTTAATAACATGTTTAAGACAATACAATAATAAGCAAAACACTATGAATATCATACCATTTGTGATGTTATTAATATTGTGCTCACATTTGCATATAATTTGTCGTTTGTTTCAGCTGCTGTGTACAATTATTCGACCCCCTACATAACAGTTCAGTGCATAAATAATTCCATCAATAAGACATCATCTTTCAATTGGCTGAATAAATTTTTGCAACTTGTTCTTCAAACATCTTCTCTGTATATTTGATATGATGGAGCCATGTACATGAATGGATAAAGCAGGTGTTTATTTCGACAACAAACATGACAAAGATACTATTTTTTTTCTTAATTTCTCCATAATCCATCAGTGAATATGTAGGTTGTTACATTTTACACAATTGTGTTCTTGCGCATCTTTGATAGTACATGTACTCCATTTTGTTTATAGCAATTTTGTAGAATTTTTTCTATTTCTTTTTCCAGAAAAACACACAGTGCAGTTCATTTCACATTAATTAATCTAATTAGCACATTATCATGATTATGTAGAGAAGTATTAACAATTAAGTTTCCTCTTCAGTATAGACCTGCAGGACCTGTTGATGATCATAAAAACCAAGAAATCTGACCTATAAATACACAAAATTAAAAAAAATATGTTATAAATGGAGAAAAAAACAGTAATATAAATAAGCTTATTTTATCATGTTTTAATAAAAAATTTGAGAAACTTTCATTTGATATTCTTACTTATGAGTTCTCTTATTTCAGTGCTTTGTGTCCAAGATTTAATATTCGTTGTTTAGTGGCTTGCAGTGATATTCAAAGTTGAGCCACTTGCATTAGTTGTTATAGAATGTTCATATGTTGTATTATTTGAACCACTGTCCTATATTATGGTAAGGTTGATTGTTATTGACTTTGAATATGTTGAACTTCACAAATAATACACGATGGTCTTGATGTATAGATTCTGCGTACTGATGTTGTTTATCATCTTAACAACGTGTGTTATAGTTCTTTCATTTGTCTTTGTACTATCATTAATATTACTTTTACTGTTGAATGGTTTTATGTGATATCCGTTTGACGTGGCTCTGTACTTATACATCTTGTCAATGTGTTTGTATTGTCTTTCATTTTTTGGTGGCGTGTTTTGTATATGCGACTTTTTGTATTTCTTTGGTTCTTATAACGTGACTCTGTACTTTAAAAGATCCCATCAGTATGATATTGTTCATTTTATGTCATTATGGTATATTTCTATTATGAATTACAAAATACATTGAACCATAAACGTCAAAATCATTCATTGCGTAGTGGAATTATCTATTTGTGGATTCTTATAAATTCTATATAACTTTTGGACAACTTTCAATCTCTGTCTATTTCTGAAATTTATTCTTACATACTTTTAATTTTTTTGCCCTATATGCTAACATTGCCTATGTAAATTTTAAAATTGTTTGTATGCACATTGAACGACAAATCTATGTGACGTATAAAACTTTCCGACGTCAGACACACAAATCAATGAACATGATGAATGTGTTTGTAGATAGATGTGTTTGTGTTCTGTAAAATTGTTCCTTTTAAAATTGTTATACGATGATGACTGATGTACCCATATTTGTACTATTTTATTTATTGTGTCTGTTTAGTTAACGCAACAATGTAAATATAACGGAATTTGATGAGACTGTCATCAAAGTGAAAGGATTAGCGCTATAAAACCAGGTTTAATCCACCATTTTCTACATTTGAAATTGCCTGTACCAAGTCAGGAATATGACAGTTCTTGTCCATTCGTTTTTGATGCGTTTTGTTATTTGATTTTGCCATGTGATTATGGACTTTCCGAATTGATTTTCCTCTAAGTTCAGTATTTTTGTGATTTTACTTTTTCTTTTGGATTGTTTAAATCTTTTCATGTTGGGATCTTTATTGGCTGACCTATAAAGGAAGTGTTGTCTCATTATTGAAGGCCGGCCCATCATTGGCCTTTAATTTCTTGCATTCACTGCATTGAACTCTGGTGGATAAGTCACTCATTTACCATACCACATCTTCTTATTTTTATATATGTCATCATTTAAAGGCAATTATTTTTATTACTGTAATTCAGAAATTATCGAGAGGTTTTTAGTAATGCGAATAATGTGACTGGGTGAGTATCGCAAAAATAAGAACTCATATTTTGATAACAAAAACATATATATATATTATATATATATATATATATATAGATCTTTATGCAGATTTTTTTTGTAATCACAATAAGTTGTCCATTTGTGAAAAATCACAATAATAAATGCAATCAACATATCAATAATTTCTGAATTTACATGATTGTGCAGTATATAGAAGTGGTCTTACCATTTAGGCCTTGTTGTATTCTGTTTTTCTTGTTTTGTCGCTCATTTCTATTTTAACTGTTTATATTTTTCTATATTTCTTGTCCTAAACATAAAAAGGGTAAAAACTATTATTAAACATCAGTATGTGTTTTTCTTTAGGTTGCAGTCTTGTAATTGACTGCTCCATAGGCTTACATGCTAAACAGCTGATCTTTGAAAATAAAAAAATAAAAAATGCTACATAGGAAAACATTTTCATGTTCATATCATGTATGTACTAATGTGAAATTGTGATTTAATCGGGGAAAAAGTGGGTCATGCCACGAAGAATAAAAAGTTATGTAACCCTGAAGTCAAAACATTTTTTTTCTACTTTCTGTTTGCTGTTTTCACTAGGCCACACCACATCCAGTAAACATGAAATCCTTCCACTTTCCTGGATTGATATCTCCAAAAAGATGCAAGATTTTTTTTAAATCTATATACAGATAAATATGTTTCAATTCAGCATAAATCTATAATCAAACAGAAAAAATTGAGTCCCTAAAAAAAATCAGGAAAAAAATGGACTATTTTGTTTCCTAGAACAGTGAGGTAAAATTGGACTGGGGGGGAGGGGGGGCAGGGGTTGGAACCACCCCTTTTCTTTTGCCGAGCAATGCATTTCAATGGGAGCATATACAGTAGTTGGACCCCCCCCCCCTTTACTCTGGGTTGGGACCCCTCCCTGTTTAATAATGGCTGGATCCACCCCTGATCAACATTATAGAAAAATCTATAAGCTATAACTCGAAATAAGGATAATTTTATTTTTAAAGGGTCTATAATTAAGTTTGACAACTTCAGACATACTAATATTTTACCTTTTTAAACTTTATCAAATTACTACTTTACCTAAAAAATTTGCCACATTTCATCCAATTTAATTTCATCCTCTTAATTACTTGGTATTTCATCCATAATATTTTTAATAAAGAAATAAATTTGGAAGTAGTATGATTTTAATTTGCAAGTTAAACACTATCCAAACTAGAGACCTAATAGAGTAGACATGGTAGATATACTCGACTAATTTTAATCAAACTTGGCGTGAACTAAGATTTAAGGGAATAGATGACAGTTTACCTACAATGACCTAGTTTCATGGCAATATATAGCATATATACATTAAAAACTATATGGTCATTCTTATGTTTAACTTTGAACAACTTCAACTACACGTATCAAGATTTGATCCTACATTAATTAAGTATTGCAAAAAATAGCTTTTTAAATGGCTCTATATATAATTGTGTATGTCACATATATGTATATATGATGTATATTAATGTAAAGCAGCTGAAAACTTATTAGCCATCTCATATTTATTTCAGTTCTTCAACAGGCAAATTTATATGAGCCTATGCCTGAAAATAGAGAAATCCCCCCCCCCCTTTTCGTGTAAAATTTTTTGTTGACTATATAGGGTATCACTGAAGCATGACTGGAGCAAGCATCCCCCCCCCCCCCTTTTCCAAAAAGAAAATGAAAAGTTCTGGATCCCTCCCCGTCAATCTTACACTCAGAGTTGTCACACAAATTGAATGATACCATATGTTCATATGAATATGTTTTAGGTCGTGTAGGTGTAAGGAGGCAACCATTTGATTTGTAGGGTGAAAAAGGTGAATAATCTTGATTTGTAGGGTGAAAAAGGTGAATAATCTTGCCTTGTAAACTTGTGCTATATAAATAAAAATTACCATCCGTTAAAAATCCGTCAGCCCAATCTCATCCAGTAAAATAAATTATTGTCTGCTTTCGAAGTTATATGGAAGTACTTAGTAGTCCAGATAATTATGGCGCATTGCAATGCATTTTTTCTAAGGAGCCGTGTTGACTTCCAATTGGGGGAATGGAACCAATAAATTGATCGGATCCGATATGATCTTCCCAGTAACGGAGCACCATAGATGTAATACCCAGGGTATTAATCGAGGTAAATTTTATTAGTGTCGGTGGTCTCACAAGTAAATCAGAGTGAATATTATATTGCATGCACATTAATTAGCAGAGAAGAGACAATTATCAACTTGTGTATTATTCATTTTCTCGCAGTTATTTACGGTAAATTAGCTATGTGTATATGTATCCCAAAACAGGTGCTCGGATCTAGTACTAGTATGTGACTTTTAAATAACAATTTCATATTCTGTGGCGGGTAGAAGGGGGTGGAATCCGGGGGCTGGACTCCCCTTTTGTGAGCAATCATTTTAACCTACACAATATATGAAAAGGTATACACTTTTGAAATCTAAATTTTATGAATAGGGTGAGGCAGAGACATATATACACATATATGTATATATGTCTCTGGTGAGGTCAGAGAAACCCAGCGATAACGACAGCCCTTATTAAATGGAGACATGTAGTTGTTTAATCCCCTTTATCGTGGCTGGATCCGCCCCTGATTTTACATGTAAATCAAGTCCCGGTTTCTGTTGGCATAACGGTAATCACGTAGAGGGGTAATTAAAAGCACGAGGAATTATAAATATACAATTGAACAGGGGTCGAATGCATGGAGGAATGGGAATTAAAATTGTCACTTCACGATGATCGAAAAAAGTATCGTGCACGTTATTTTCATAATCTTGTCTGAAACACTCTGTATAATGAGCTTCAAGGCGAAAACAGGACATGCACATGTGAAATACTAATAACATACACGCTGTATGGACAAACCCTTAAATCCCTCAACAAAAATAGTTAAATTCATGTCATATCAAATAAATTATAGCACGGAAAGGTAACTTTAATTTAATATCAAATCTAAATATTTGTTATATTTTTAAATAAATTTATAAATCTTAATTAGGCATGCGTGAGTTCCATTTCAAGAGACAAGGATTTCTATAAAATAAATTTAAATTATAAATACAGTTTTAATTTTTTCCCGGTATAGATAAAACATATATGTATATAACCTTTTTGGATAATACGATTTGGTTGAATTATTTAACTTCATAATAATGATAAATCCTTTAGTTCTTAAATTTTTAATTAAAATGAATATTTCATTTCGATCTCACGATAAACTTTTTATAGCGTAGTGACATGGTCAGTCAGTCACCAGATTAGTCGCATGGCTGATTACCATCTTACAGGTGACCCAGTAATTTTCCATATGACATTAGCGTGTACCCTTCGGGTGTGTATAACTTATTTTCTGGGGAACATCCTGTCCACGTGTAATACTTAGTATATATTGCAACAGATGACATTAAACAAATTCTCTTTGTAGCATCGGTGTCAATTTCATGTTCAACCACACAAAAAAAAATCAAAAAAGATATTATGATAAAATCATAAGAGAAAGATTAAAAAATATTAACAAATAAATTTGGCATTGAGTATAAACGGGGATTCGTGTTTTAAAGAGCTTATTTCCAGTGGACAACAACAAATGGAAGTTTTTAACGACCTTGACTAGCTATATATACAGTACTTGCACGGTCGGTCCAGTGGACATATTTCATACTAGATAACTTATAGTAATTCTTTTTATATATACGACAATTAAAAAAAAAGTGTTCGATCTGATACACGTACATATAATGTACAGAATTTTGAACAGCTTTAAATATATGGCCTTATTATTGGTAATATACTATATTAGTGTCACTGATTGCCTAACGTGTTACCAAATTAAAAAGAAAGAAATTGGCTCAAAACCGCATTTTTTATTAAAGATATTTTTTTTTCAATCCCAAAATAGAGAAGGGGCCGATATATACAGATTAAAGTCCAGATGAGAAGTTTGAGTTGCTTTTCTATATTAGCAAGGATTTATTATTAAATGCATCAATTTATTTGAACATGGGAACCAAATAACGAAACAAATAAACCGGACATTGGCCATACCTTTTTAGTAAGTGGACAAATAGGCAAGGATAATGTTTTTATCATTGTTCAAATATTTTAGAAAAAGTTCTTAACAAATTCACATTCATTACCTTTTTATCAGTTAAGGTAATTCTTTATTAGCCTAACGATGAAGCCATATATGTACCAGTGGCAGTGTGTAGAAATACCGCAAAGGACTACTTAGTGCACTAAGAAGAAAGTTTTTGAACTAAGGACACTAAAACGATGTTTAAGGACCACACAAAACATGAATATAAGAAGATATAAGTATATTACTCATAATTATAAAGTTTGATATCAATAGATATTGTAATTTTGAACTTAAATGCCTTTTCTTATCAGCGCGTGCCATTCGACACGTGAACAACGGCATATTGCAAATTCACAATTATCATGTCCAATCAACCTTATCGAATAAACAATTGTCTTTGATCGTTACTAATTGATTAGTTAATGGTAGTTGTTGAATAAACCTAACGGTTTAGCGTGGTATAATTTCAAGATGATGAAAGAAAAATTAAAAATTGAATTTTGTGTTTACTTTGCCTTTGTTTTATTTTGTTTGAAGGAAATTGCTAAATAAACTTCTTTTTTTTTTTTTTTTTTTTTTAAGAAGCCAATTTTGAAATACAAATTGAGAAAAAAAATGCTTCTGAGATTTCATTTCCTATTAACACAAGAGTGTACATACTATTATTATACCTTGAAAGATATTTGAGAGTAAACAATGTGGCGTCCGTGGGTTTCTTCAAAACCCGATTACAGAACTATTATAGAAAGACTTCAAGAGGTAAATACTATTTTATGAAATAACATACCGTTTTTTTATTTTTCAAAAAGAGAATCATCATAACTGTGTACTATGACAGATACCTTTATTACTGATGCCAATGCCTTTTTATTACAATTTATCTTTATTTCAACATTTGAAGATGAATACCATTTTCTTTTATAATGTAATAGCCATAGCGGTTTGAGAAACCAATATATTCACAATGTTGTAGAAGTTATTTTCAAATTAACTTTTGGTTCAATATATAAAAATCCGTTATATAGTACAGCAAGATTCTAATCCTTCTAACTATACAAATCCTTGAGTACAGTAATAGGACAAATTTATGGAATTATGGAGTGGACAAGATAACATGGATAAATTAGAATATTTCAAAATTTATATATGAAATTCATATCGCCGATAATCATATAACTCCACAGCCCGTTCTGTCATTATAATAAGAGACGATAAAGAAATGATGGAGTAAGGGAAAAAAGTTCCGGAACGGAAACGATCTCTGTCCGGAGTTTGCCCCATTAGTTGTGGCTTATTTTGGTCTTTTAAGTTAGTTTCTTTCCCCTACATTACTTGATCGTTTTTGTAAAACAACAGCACTCGAGGTCTGATAGTATTTTACCAAGAAATGGACAAAATATCCAAAAAGAAGGCTTAGAAAATTTTAATATTGGTATGCACACATATACTAACCTGTCAGCGCAGACAATTATATTTTTGTTAACGCGCCAAACTCGTTTCTTCCACAGTGCGACACTCTTTACAATATTGGTGGTGGTGAAAACCTAGTCCAAATAATTATGACGTCTTGCAAGGCTATTTTATTTCTGGGACGCTTTCCTCCGACGAAGCCGAAATGTGAAACCAAATCAACAAGAAGTCTAACATTTATTATAGAACTGAAAATAAAATTGAAAATGGGGAATGTGTCAAAGAGTTAAAACCTGATCAAAGAGCAGATAACGTCCAAAGGTCACCAATGGGTCGTCAATGCAACGAGAAAATCGCACAACCTGAGGCTGTGGTGGATCCAGCCATTTAATGGAGGGGTTCCTAACCCAGGACAAATGGGGGGGGGGGGGGGTTCCAACTACATGTCCCCATTCAAATGCATTGATCGTCCAAAAAAAAAGAGGGGGTTCCCACCCTCGGACCCCCCTGGATCCGTGCCTGTGAGGCATGCTTTAGCTTGCCATTAAACAAAAATGTATACTAGTTGAGTGATAATGGACGTGATACTAAACTCCTCAATGTAAAAAAAAGAAACTAAAATAAAAATCATACAAAGGTCACAAAGGCCATAACTTCTGGCCCCTGACTTGGGAAAAGTGCAAAATGCAGTGGGGTTAAAAGCCTTTACTGTAAATTCCTGAAATTACAATTATATAAATCATCTCGCATCTTTCTGAAAATTGGTCATATTAATAAATGCATGCTTTTTTTTCAGAAAATTTCAATATATATATAGGCTTTTAAAAGTCAATCTTGTGCATGATTATCACGATTATACTCGCACAATTCTCTCTTATTATAAGTAATAGGATAATTATATTTGGTATGTGCATACCTTGCAAGGTCCTCATGCCCATCAGACAGTTTTCACTTGACCTTGACCTCATTTCATGGATCAGTGAACAAGGTTAAGTTTTGGTGGTCAAGTCCATATTTCAAATACTATAAGCAATAGGTCTAGTATATTCGGTGTATGGAAGGACTGTAAGGTGTACATGTCAAACTGGCAGGTGTCATCTGACCTTGATCTCATTTTCATGGTTCAGTGGTTATAGTTAAGTTTTTGTGTTTTGGTCTTTTTGTCTCATACTTTATGCAATAGATCTACTATATTTGTTGTATGGAATGATTGTAAGGTGTACATGTCTAGCGGGCAAATGTCATCTGACCTTGACCTCATTTTCATGATTGAGTGGTCAAAGTTAAGTTTTTGAGTTTTGGTCTTTTTATTTAATACTATATGCCATAGGTCAACTATATTTGGTGTATGGAAGCATTGTAAGCTGTACATAGTCTGCCTGGCATGGTTCATCTGACCTTGACCTCATTTTCATGGTTCATTGGTCTTTGTTTAGTTATCTTGGTTAATGTTAAGTTTATGTGACAGTTTTTAATAAGGCTTTATACTTAGGACTATCAACATAATATCAATGATTAGTAAAGAATGCGAGACATTTCAGCGTGTGCACTCTTGTTTGATTTGGAGGGGGGTCTTATTTGTGCAGTGCTCATAGTTTTTCTAGTTGATCATTAAAATTCATTTATAGCATAAAGACCAACTAAAAGGGCAACAAGCTTATCAAGCACTCATGGTACAGATTTTTATTAAACACACATTAATATACATCATGTACATTAAACAGCAAAAAAAACATTGATGCAAGATGTCATTCAATACTAACTTTTACTCTTTTATGTATAGGACAAAAACTATAGAAGAATTAAGAATTATAAACAGCAGAAATGATAGGCAATTTAAAATTTGCACAAGCCAACTAAACCTAAATGGTAAGGCCACTTTTATTTTTAAAAAAGTTATTGAACTTGAAAGACAGTTATCATGATTACTATAACAATTAAAAGATGTGGTATATTAAATATGAAAACTATTGATCATGGCTAAAAGAAAGCAATTGTAGGCCTGTGACGACCTTCAATAATGAGAAAATCTGTACCCTATAGTCAAAGTAGGCAGCTATAAAAGACCCTCAGATGAAAAATTGAAACAATCAAAACTGTAAAACTAAATGCCTAGTTTATAACAAAATAAATTACAAAAAAAAAATATGAAAAGTATGAAACAACAACAACCACTAAATTTTAGTGTCAGACTAAACTGACAAAAACTGCAGGCTCTAAACTTTGGACAGGCACAATAGGAATATGGCAAGGTTATATTAAATATAAGATGTGGCATGATTGCCATTAAGACAACCCTCCACCAGACAACCAATGATTTAAATTTCCTGAAAACACAGACTGGACTACTGTAAACCAACTAAATTTTCGCGAATACTTTATTTTGCATTTTATACTTTCTAGTCTACATCACAGCTATTTTTTTTTTGTGGTTTTCAATTTTACTTAATGTATTTTAATAAATGAACAAGGAAAGATACATATATGAAAAACAGTCCCGACAATTTATATGCATGTTATATTTTTAAATGCGAAAATAAATTGCTTGTGAAAATAAATCGCTCACGAAAATTAGTTGGTTTACAGTAAGCAAGAAATTTATACATTTCCCTTAATTCAAAAGACACAAAGTTAAGTACTCACAGTAACTGACAGGTTAAGTTAAAAATTCATAAAAACTAATGCATGTAATAAAAAACAGGTTTATGAGCACTCAACCCTACCCTTACTTTAGAACGTGGTTTAACAGCTCAACATATATATATAATATAAAGAACAAACTGCCTCAACTTGAAAGATTGATAAATGCACAAAATCAACTAATATAAGAACTATAGACAAAAGCATTCACAAGTAAGAAAGGAAATATATTTAAAATGTTAATAAACATGACAAAATAAACTTTTATTACTCTTTCTCTCTCCATTTATAACATTTTATTTTTTTATTTTTTGTATTTATAGGTGATCAGACATCTTGGTTTTCATGATCAATAGGTCATTACTGAAGAGGAAACTTAAAGTTGAAATGTATCTACATAGTGCGCAATTGGATTAATTTGAACTGGAATGTGTGCTTTCCTGCAAAAAAGAAATAGGAAATTTTATCATAATCACATGATAATGGCCATAAACAAAATGGAGTTCTATCCTAGATACACAAAAACACTATTGTATAAAAGCAACAACATATTATATATATTAGTCGAAAGAAAGGAGAAATGCAGAAAAAAATCTATTTTGTTGTTAAAAAAAGGAATACCAGTTTTATCCACACATTTACATCACTCCCTCATACATTGTTTCATATCAAATATATATATGGAAGAAGATCATTGAAGAACAATTTGCAAAAATGTTTAGTGAATGGAATAATGTATTCACTGAATTCTTACGTAGTGGATTGAATAACTGTACACAAGCTGAAACAGAAGAAAATTTTAATTTAAAATAACAGGAAAAGACGTGTTTATTTTATTATTTAATCTGCAAATATAAACAAATTCTTTAGAACACCATAAATGATATGACATTCCAATTGGTTGCTTATTAATGTATTGGATTGAAACAATTACAAAGAAAACAGAATCCTTTGCTACAAATTTTTGTTATCAATCAAAGTTAAAGTTATATAAAAAGTATGAACAATACCTGTCATACCTAGACCTAAACAGTCAGACTGTATGAATTTTCAATGTCATTAAAATGTTGAGTCAAACATTTATTAAAGTTTTAAATATCATTTGTATCAATTATTCAGTCTTGTAAAATTATATTCACACTGTTTGTATACATGGTATAGTGAAGAAATGTTTAACTAGTAAAAATAAGGGAAAACATTTCCTTAAGGGAAATTTGATGTTCAGAAATTTCCTTAGAGGAAATTTGAAGAACAATGATTTCCTTAGAGGAAATTTGTTGTCTTGAATTTTCCCTTAAGGAAAAGTGTTTGTCAAAAATTTCCTCACAGGAAAAAGTATTTCCTCCAAGGAAAATTTGAAGCTACAAATTTCCTCACAGGAAAAAGTTTTTCCTCAAAGGAAAATTTGAAGCCGCAAATTTCCTCAAAGGAAAAAGAATTTCCTCAAAGGAAATAGAATTTCCTCTAAGGAAATAGAATTTCCTCAAAGGAAATATTTATGCAGCAATTTCCCTAAGGGAAATCTTTTTCCCTTGAGGAAAAAACAATTTCCCTTGAGGAAAAATCTTTTTCCCTTAGGGAAATTTGATTTCCCTTGAGGAAAACTAATTTTCCTCTGAGGAAATTGTTGAAAAAAGGGGCATAACTTTTTCAACAGTGGTGCTAGAGCCAAAAATATCAGGTAACCAATACCAACCAAGTTATCAACTTCATTTTGACTTAACTCCAAAAATTAAGGTGACAACTTTTGCACTCAGCGGAATTGCAAACTTGTCCCGGAGACTGTTTAACTCTCTACAAGAGACGACACAAAAAATTAACAACATGGAATTCATCCATTCATACAGCATTTAGTGACATGGGTTTTAACAATAAATCATTGTATTAGCCAGTGGTATCCTATTTATAATGCCCCACCTACGGTAGTAGAGGGACATTTGGTTTTCTGGTCTGTCCGTCTGTCCTGCTTTAGGTTAAAGTTTTTGGTCAAGATAGTTTTTGATGAAGTTGAAGTCTATTCAATTTGAAACTTAGTACACATGTTCCCTATGAAATGATCTTTCTAATATTAATACGAAATTAGATTTCTGACCCCAATTTCACGGTCCACTGAACATAAAAAATGATAGTAAGAATTTCAGGTTAAAGTTTTTGGTCAAGGTAGATTTTGATGAAGTTGCAGTCTAATCAACTTGAAACATAGTATATATGTTCCCCTATGATATGATCTTTCTAATATAAAAGCCACAATCATCCTTATGGTATCTTGTTTGTTTGAGAAGCGTATCAAATAAGTCGACCACCAACCACGCAACATAGAAGCTAAGGCTAAAAATGAAAAATACAAGCCCGGGTATAATGCATCAACTAGGAGATATATACACCGTATGTAATGTTACTACATAGAAATGGAAATTTGCAATTGGGAATCTGAAATCCTCTCTTTTGTCGATAAATGTTGTTTTCAACTGACCCTCATTTTCTGGATGTAAGCCAAGATATGTGACAGACTTAACTGTCTCTGTTGTATCCTTTATCTCAAGTTCGATGGGGCAGTTGCGTTCAATATGGATACCATTTTTTTAATTATTTAGTAGAGAACATCAACTAAATAGCGTAAAGTAAAGTTAAAGGTTATCCCAAAGTTCTATTCTTTCTTCATGATAATGTAAGACGAAACTTTATTGGAGTTATAGCCCTTATACTGACGAGTGTGTACCATTTTTTCCGACTTTGGTTGTTATCTTCAAAACTAAAAAAGGAAACTGTAACAGCAAAAGTAATAAATAATCTGATCTATGAACAAATCATCATTCGTCTCTTTGTATGAGTGTTTGCCCTTGAAATCGGGTGCTTACCCATTTATATAATATTTGCTGCCACTGCAGTAAATAGAAGGTATAGTTAAACAACAAAATTAGTATGACCAATTAAAATCGAAATAGACCGTAAACTTTAAAAAAATGTCTATATAGTTAACATGCATGAAGGATAAGAATTACTAGTCCGTCAACATAATCGAAATTGCAGTCTCTATTTACAACTTGATCTTATTTCCTGTAGATTTGTGTGGACCTTCCTTTCTCTTCCTCTATGTTTTAGCATAAATGTTCAAACATAAATTAATAATTAGATCAGGTTTATAACTATTATATATATACATCAATGGTTCTAAAACAATACAAAAAAATCAAATTATTTGTAATATGTTTGTGCTGTAACCAACGCAAATTTACTTTTGGCAGTATTTTATATGTACCGCCCTTATATTCTAACTTCCATCTATACTTTAGCCTGTCACAATAAGAGTAGATGGACGAAACATTTTAACTGCTCTTAAAGTAAGATTGTGGTAATAGTAGAAAGAAGAAAAACCTAAATTTATTAGAACTATCATTAAAAATTCAGAAAATAAGAACTTGAAGTGGTCCTTGCCCGAAATTTCTCTCGCCAAATGTGCTATGGACTGAATGCAGTGGCGTGTCTAAGAGTTGATTGGAAAAAGTATATTTTTTTTGGCTTAAAATTGTCCAAAAAAAAATCGACTCGCTTTGCTCGGCATTTTTCTTTAACCAACTTTCTCACTATTACGCCCCTCTTTCCTCGGGATCGTTGTCCGTCCCTTGAAAGACAATCGTGTAACGTAGTTTTTATATACATATTAATTTGAAAGTAATTAAAAAATCGTCCGAAGTAACTTTTGATAAATAAGGTTATGGAACTTTGAGCAAGACTCATCTGTTAGTTACTTATTATTATATAATACATTTAAACTGTATAATATCCAAATAGGTAGTCATGTGATTCAGACTTGTTTAGAACAAACTAAAAGTAGAAATAAAATTAAAATGGCAACTAGCGGAGAATGTGATGAAATAATTTGTGCGTTGTGTCTGGAGATTTACAGTGACCCCAGGCTTTTACCATGTTATCATACATTCTGCAAAACATGCATAGAACAACTAATCAACAAAGGGGAAGAAAAAGATAAATTCAATTGTCCCCTTTTTGTCGTTTAGCGATCACATCGACCGAATTCCCATCTAATATTTACATACAAACACGAGTTACATTCAACAACAAGAAAATCCAATGTGACTTGTGTGAGAGTGATGAAAATATCGCAGTGAAATGCATTGACTGTGATCAATTTTTATGCGAGAATTGTTCATCTGTTCACAGAAAAATTAAAGTTAGTAAAGAACACAAAGTTATTGAATATATTGGATCTGACAATGAAAATTTGAAGAAAATATTGTAAATGTTAGCCAGACTGTAGATAAAATAGAACAAGAATTACATACGGAGATTATGGAAGAGTGTGCTAAAATCAAATCAGAATTAAAACAAATTTCAGATGAACAGATCAAATATGTTATTAAACGCAAAAATGACCTAGAAATAGAAATCAATAGACTAACCAGCAAGAAGAAGTATGTCAACCAAATTATCTGTTCCGGTCCAGATGAAGATATTTTTCTTTGTAAATCACAGCTGTCTAGTGAACAGACAACATTACCTTTCCCAGTCCAATTTATTATGAATTTCCCAACGTTTCGTAATGAAAGGTCTAAAGTCATGCTTGGCCATATCAAAGAAAACAAGATTTGTGTAGGAATAACTATTGAGCTTAAGACAACTTTTGAAGCAGATATGATGAACAAGTCCGTATCAGCAATTTGTTTAAAAAGTGACAAAGAAGGCCTTCTTCTCTTTCGTTCTGATGCTTGGAACCAAGGTTCAAGGATAAAAAATGTTATTGCTTACAGTTCATCAGGGATACAAAAAGAAGGATATGTTATGCCTCCTCAAATGGATTTGGTCGTTGACAAAGATGGACAAATATATTTCTATGAAGATCGGCTAGGAAGATTGGCAATTTATCTCCAACCAGACAAAGACAGTACAAAAGAAAATATATTGCACTGCAAGAGACCAATCTCGATGGACTACCTATCAAACAAAGACATTGTTTTATTAGACACTGGAAAGAAATTGTCGCGAATTAATTTTGCTAAGAAAAAAACGATATTTTCATTTGAAGAAGGTCACCTGACATCGCCGATTTCTGTTGCAAGCAGCAGTGACGAAAGACTATGGGTAGCAGATCCAGGCAGCGGCCAAGTGATCGTTTTTGACGCACAAGATGGACAACTGGTATTCAAGTTTGACGTCTGTCAAACTTTCAAGTTATCAAACAAATCAAAACCAAACAGTATTTGCTTCTGTGAACTTTACAAGATAGTAATAGTTGCAGATTCAATTAATAACTGTATTTTCGCCATTAGCGAGGATGGTTGTTATGCAGAGATTTTTATCGACGAATCAAACGATTTGGAAAGTCCTTCATGTGTAGCATGTAAAGACAATGTACTTTGGGTATGCGATAAAAAGAGCAGAATACGCATATTTGAAATACTAACACCTTAAGCTAATTATACCCTGCGAGTTGTACATGATGGGAAAACCAACCCCGAAGTCAGGGATATCCCTTAAATGAGAGAATATCCCCCAGACAAGGTGTCATTTTGCTTTGTAGAAAAAAAAATATTGTAATCTAAAATCTGATCTGTGAGATTCCAAGTTTTCCTTAATACAAAATTGAGTTATCTTTCTTGGTATTATAATACACACACGCAAGAAAAGATTTGGTATGATTGCCAATGAAGAGACCAAAATGACACAGAAGTTACATGTAACAACTAAAGATCACTGACGGCCTTTAACAATGGGCCATTCCAGTTAATTTCTGACGGGTGGGGATGGATGGGGAGATTTTTTTTCATACCTCAAAAACATCATGTAAAACTACCCATCAGATCTATAAATTAAGACCTATCAGATTTAGAGTGGGTGGATGGGCTTTCATTGGAAAAATTTACCTATCAGAATTTTAAATACAATACCAGATAATGCATGATACGTAACTGTCTATATTCCAAAGCACCCATAAGATCTGAAATAGGTATTTTTTGTAACCCCTAAGATGTAATTATTTTTAATTATTTACTGCTGCAAGACCCTCAGAAATTTTTGCGTATAACATGTATAAGTGTACGTGTCAGATGAAAAAACCCAAAATTTCACCCCTAAGATGTATAAATTTTACACCCCTCAGAAAGGACCATCCATCCCCCTTTAGCAGATATTAACTGGAATGGCCCAATGAGCAAAGCCTTCTATTCTTTCATTTAAATATCTATAATACAAAATATTTTTTTAATAGTGAAATTTAATACCGGTATTTCATCTAGTATATCATAGGGCGATGTCATTGTAATAATCGTATACTATTCAAACTTGTTATCCACAAGTGAGTGTTGTCTTTGTGTTTTTTCTCTCTCCATAAGGCACACATTACTTAAAGACTTCTGTTTATTTGATCGTCAATGTCAACATAATCTAATTGAAGTAAGATAATAACTATAGCATGTTGTTCTTTTGGTGTATGCGTTTCGTTTATCTTTTTTCGTCTAATTTTCATTGCATATGTTATTGTTTAAAATGATATAATGTGCTATATGCTCTCCTGAGTTTCTAATTTGGTGAATAAATACATTCTATTTTATTCTATATATATATAGTTTAAGAAAATATAAGTCCAAACAGATTGAGAGGGATTGAATAGTTGCTCATCATACAGACCATCTGAGATAACTATTCTTTGAAAATTAAACAACACTGAACACGATGATCTTGAAATTAAAATAAGCTTCATCGTTTGTCAGATGTGCCATTAAATTCCAGACATAGAGACGCCATATGTCGTTTTAATTTGAAATTTTATCGACAATATTGAAAAATAAATCTGACTATGTTTACATAATATCAAAGGCTTCTGTGCAACCTTGAAATTGGAACTGAATGAGGATGAGAAAGAAGGAAGAAAATGCAAAGCTGAATCACCGAATTTATGACTCCATTGTTTTTAATTTTTCCTTTTAATAAACATAAGTGGTGAGATGAGTAACAAAAGCAAATATCAATTGTTGAAATGTGAAGATGATTGCATGAATCAAAGAAGAGTCACAATAAAAGATGACAGCAAAACGGTGCTGCATCGCTGATCTATAATTCGCCTTTTATAAAATGCCAGCATTCAAACCTTAAAAGTAAATGAAGGTTACACATATGCATCAGTCGTTATGATATTGTTTACTGGACAGTATCACACAAGAAACGTATTACCATTTACTTGCATGATTTCAATTTATTTGGTATACAGGACTGATAACAAAACAAACACAGACATTTTTAAAACGGTTATCAAAAGGTCAAATAGTTTTATCAAGTCACACTCTGGTGATCAATCAAATCCACTGTAACCAAAGTAACTCACAAGCCCGTGACAACTTTTGTAACTTTTTGGATGACTGAAATAATTCAAATATTTCAAATACTAAACATTCAGAAATTGTCATCCCTGATGCTTAACCAGCGGAACAGTTACTTCGTGAATACTGAATTGTGTCTATAAATACGGAATAGAGCACCTGTATGATTTCCCTACCGTTTATTTAATTGGTGATGGTATTTCTCAATCCAACTTTCACATGTAGTCTTTATAATTTTCTGTAGATGATTGGTTTTCTTTTAGTCTTTTCCCTTTTTGATCATACTGCCAGTGTTGTTTTTGACTAGTGAGATTTGATTGGCCCTTGAAATGAATTCACTCTTGTTTTCTCAAAGTCATACGAAACTTGCCAGACAGATCTACCCATTACATACACAAATATTGCTGACCTACTGCTATAGTATTCGACCTAATCACATATA
Source organism: Mytilus galloprovincialis (assembly GCF_965363235.1). Lineage (NCBI taxonomy): Eukaryota > Metazoa > Mollusca > Bivalvia > Mytilida > Mytilidae > Mytilus > Mytilus galloprovincialis. Next base: position 6,905,995 of record NC_134847.1, read on the forward strand.
AACATATAACCTTGATCACTGATCCATGAAATAAGGTCGAGGTCAGGTGAACCCTGTCTGGTGGAGATGTTAACATTGCAAGAAGTCCGTATACTAAATATAGTTGTTCTATTACTCATATCAAATGAGAAATTCACATAACAAAAACTAAAAAAATAAAAATCCGGCAATTGCTGAACCAAGAAAATGATGTCAAGGACAATAGACATATGACAGACGAATATTTCCTACCATAAGTTAACTGCATAAATAAAATATGAAACATCTAGGTCTTGTACCTTCTGAATTATAAAGCTTTTCATAAATATTTAACGCCGCCAGATAGTTATACCTAAGTCTCGCATAATTTTGTCGCAGGCGGGACAAAAACCCTTGGTACTTGTAAATCCTCTAAACCTTACACGTAACATAATGTAAATTTGAAAATCGTTTATGTACCAAAGATACACAATTTCCCAAACAGATAGATAAATATAACACAGAAAATGAAAACAAAATCAACACCAAATTCTTAGGGCTAAAAGTAGCGAACTGAAAGGTCAGTAGTTCTTACGCTGATATAGTTACACCATTTCGGTGATAATTTTGATGTTGTAATGTTGTCACAATCTAGGACTGGGTTGTGGTCCTGGATATTAATGGAAGTCATCATTTACATCAATAGTTCATGTATCGGTCAACTAAATCATTATTGATTTCGTAAACTTTTGAACGGATGACATTAACATAAAGAACCCTTTATCCAAAAGCTTCCTTGTGAGCAGTGTCCTTCTATAATTGAGGCCGTCTTGCACGAACGACTATGCTAAAGTAACAAGGAGTTAACGGAAGAATGAAACCTATAGAGTTCTTATTTTTTTTTAAGTCGCTATCAAAAAGTTGTAGCTTAGATAGTTGATGTTGACCTTAACAAAATGCACTTATTTTTTTGGCATATTAAAAATTCAGTAGATAATCCACAACTTATTTCAAATCAATTCGAGTGTTCATGATAAAGGGACATTTAGAAAAGATATTAAGACCGTTAGAAGTAGCAGATGTATCAAATTTTATTTTAACTTACATGATTTAAGAGTAGAAAAAGAAAGAGGCAAAAAATGACATGAATAATGATAACATATGGTATTAATGTACCATGTGCACATCCCCAAATCTTTACCGAATTACCTTTTTGTACTAACAGAATAAAATTATTTACCGTTAAAACGTCTAAAATGTGATTATCTATCAAAGATCATTTGATATTAAACAGATAGGTAAACTCAAACCCACACATAAAAACGTTAGCTTTATTAGTGCTGTGTAAGCATTGGTAATACACATCACTTTACAAATATTCAGGTCACGATAAATTTACATTAAAAAATCATTGTAAACAACTAAACTCGGTCGACACAAAGGTCAATGTCAATGCCGCATTTAGTCGAGGCCCATTAAGGAAAAATCTGATAAATTGGCATCTTGAACGACATATTTAAATTGAATGGGATATTTAAACGACTACTAAATACGTAAAACTTAAAAATGAATAGAAAAATATTGGCATTGTGCCAATGAATAAAGTTTTTTTTCACGAACTTTCCTTTAAACTGTGCTAAAAATAAACCTGTTTGAAAGACTTTTAAACACAGAATTTTTTGTTGCAATTTTACGAAAAAACATGTTAAGTCACTGCACTAATATATCACTATATTATATTGTTTTGTTACAAGATGTCAAGCAGTACATATCTTTGTTTACAAGATATGCGGCCAAAGTATACTGCTCAGTCTTCTAGAGAGCTCGTTAAGTCCAAGGCCATCCACAACATTCTTCCCTCTTATTTGTCTTTTTGCTAAATTTTCATTTGTATTTGCCATTCAAGATTTGAACAGTCTGAACTAATATGACCAATATTATAAAGCAATCTTTTAATAGAATTGCGAAATGAGGTCCATGTCCATCAAAGGTTACATTAATTACCATTTATAACTATGGTTTTTTTTTATGTTTATATTTGTAATTCTTCACTGTCTGTATTAAATTTTTTGTTATTTTACGGTCGCCATGGAACCGTTTACACAATTTTGAAAAGTTGGGGGCGAGTGTATTGAATTCGTTATTATTGATACAAATTCCAATTCCTTTCAACATAAATACGATATTTTAATCCAACGTTTGCCTTTTCTACATCGCTTTATGGGATTTGATCATCAGCCAGCCGAAAACAAAATGTGACCTTCACCCATCTAAGATATTTATGTTATTGCAGTGATCTTCATTTTTGTATATGCAGTAAATGTTTTTTACGATTTTATGTGCTCTTGGCTTTTCATACATCCGTACATGTATTACTCTCACTGTTGTACGTTTTGATTTGAGGGATATGTCTTGTGAAAATTTGAATTAGTTTTCATTATACTATTTTAATTTCTACCAAACTTCCAACATTCAAGAAATGCTCTGCGATCAGGTGCGGATCAAGTATTTTGAAAAAAAGAGGGAAAGTCTACCAATCCAATTTTGTAGTGAGTCTTGTAAGAAGTCTGCATTTATCATATATGAAGCTCCATAAAAGGGGCCTCCCCCACAATCCGACCTCTGGTGAATGTAGTTACATTTCAATTTTCCTTCACAAGTTAATTTCAAATTATGTGTGTGTGTGTTTGTGTGTCTGTTTATGTTCCTGTAGACGGATATAACGAGAGTGGAAACGTACAAAAACCTTTACAAATTAGTGCTCTAGATCTGTTTTAGCCTGCTCTGATATATGTTAAAACCTTTGTTGATTTTAAAGAAAAAATACAATACCACATGTACCACGCTCCAAGGAAATCATAAAGCATGATATTGGGATACATACATGTAGTGACAATTTTAAAAATATAAAAAAGATATACAACTTTTGTCGAAAGTCGGTTATCCTGTACAATATGCTCATTCAGAAATACTGAAGTGAACTGATATACAATCCACAGAGCGTGAAATAACCACAAGCTACATATCAATTCCAATAAATAATTAAATATTTATTCCAAAAATAAACATATGTAAGAAATGCCATTTCTTTAGTCTCAAATGAAGCAGAAAACGTCATAAGCACATTCTACACGTAACATGTCTTTGCATATTGAATGTCTTTAAATTCATTAAAATAATCCGGTTTCACGCAAAACGTTTTGTTCTTAAATTTAAAATGTCATCCAAATTAAACGTCTAGTTATTTGAAATATTTCCTATAAGTTTATAAACCAAATCGGAATTTTATTTAGTTCTGCTTCTTCAAACTAAGAATAGTTCATAAACAAATGATGGATACAAACTCAGCGAGGACACGAGATTAAATCTCTAATGAAGTTTACACAAAAATTACCACATGTCGTATATGATAACGTCTCTGGTAAAAAAAACATGTCTGCACCAAAAATCCACAATGTAACGTAACATAGTCAATATGGTCCATAAACTAGTTCTTCCAGATATATGAGGAACAATCCCATCCATTCAACGAGACTTGTCGATCCATCTGCGAAACAAATTATGACACAACAGTGTAAAAAGTTCAAGTAAAACGGTAAATTGCTAAAGTTATATATATAAAACAAGTAAAAGGCAAATATATTTATATATACGCGCGGAGTATTGTTAACAGAATAAAAGTTCTAAGCAGTTTAGTTCCATATACTCTGTTTTGCTCTAACATTGAAGGCTTCATTGAGCGGTCGTATAAAATGAAAGTCGTACGCCTTGCAGTAAGGACACGCAATCATCCGACTGTATTGACTATAAAATGTCAGACCAGTGTTGACGTCTACAACTGCTCGACGACACTGCTTGCATGTTAACCGTTTCTGACAGCATGGCGTAGCAGCAAATATATCGTAAGTATACATAGTTCCAAGTTGAAGTGCGCTCCCGTCCCATGGGCATTTGCATGATGCACACCGAATATCTGATCCCTTTTCAAGGCACTGTACGCAGACGGCGTTGATAAACTGCAGACGACCATCGGAGATGACTTGTACTACTCCATCGCCGTAAGCCTGAGGTGACAAGAAGAATGTTCCGTCAATCATAGGGTACCTATCAAAAACGGGTAAGCCGCTCTTACATATAACACAGCTCAGCGAGCAAACCTTGTACGATGTCAAGTGAGAAAGTATAAAGTTCCTGGTATCATCCGTACCATCGTCGTCCATCTTGATATGGTATGGATTCTGTTTATGCCTTGGTAGAAAGGTGAAGGCAGACAGATCTTGGCGGCGCCGAAAGGAAGTGTTTGCGTTAAACGAGTGGACATCTACGGTTTTCGGGCTTTTTGGGAAAGCCGGTTGGTTCAGGTTTCCATTAACAATAGGGGATGACGGCGTCGGTGATGACGAGGATCCAATAGAACCAGAAGAACGCGGTAGGCTTCCACTGCTACTGACGCTGTCAGTGCGCGAGCGCTGTGTAGAAAAAATATGGTTCGTGTTGCTGACATGATTGTTGTAAGACGTGTTGTTATTGTTGTTGTTTACATTTGTTGTGTTGATAGGTGCACTGTGAATGTGGTTGTTGTTATGGGGTGTGGAGGTAGAAGCATGTCCCCCTTTCCCGTTACTCACCACAGGAGCCGGTTTATCGTTCTTCTTCTTCGGTTTCTTTTTGTTTTTGTTGTCGACAACAGCAACTTGTGGTTTTGGGAAATAATCCAGATCCTTCCGTATATGTCCCCTGCCACATTTGCAATCACAAGCCTTGAAAGCTAGGTCGTAGCCTTTCTTTGTCCACAAATTTTGCAAGCGTTGTTTTTCGCTCCAGCTTCTAGCGCGTCCACACGAGCGTAGATAGGACAAAACCGTCTCCTCCCATTCCTCGAAACAATCCTTGTGCATCCACTTACTGAAGTCGCATGCTTCATTATTGCAGAACACTTTCACAGACTTTTCAGGCTCCTTTGGATTAATCAAATCCTCGGGTGAAGTGCATGTTAGAGGCACACAACACTTGACAAGTTTGGGACCAGCTCTGTTGTCATTTACTTCAACAACAGGCGCCCTCGTTTCTGCGGCGGCTTGTACATTGTTATTTTCCACATCTTTTTTAACAACGTTGTGCAGTTGCACCTTTTGGTGCTTCCGGTGCGGCATGTTTCTATAAATCCACACAATTCAAATGTTCAATCACTAAATATTGTCACAGTATAATCTGTATTTACCGGTTAGTTTTAAACGTGCTAAAAGTAATGCCGGCTTTTACATCCAGTTTATTATTGTTGACAATAACGTAGAACTGCCTACTTTCGTTTAGAACAATGGTTATGATTGGTTAGAAATGCGGTCAGGAATTATGATTGGTTGAATGAATAATCTATGACCTTAGACGCAAGATTGATTATTTTGTTAGAAGTACAAGCATTAATGGTGTATTTTTATTTCTACGCGTTTGTCATAAATAGGTCGAGGACGTTTGTAATCTTAGTCGGTATTTTTCAATAACAATTTTATATTTAAACATCTTTTCTATCAATAGTAACGTAAAGTGTATAATTTTAATTTAGAATGAATCTGGGTTAGGCCTTGCTTTGAGAAATAAATGCAATTGGGGAAAAACATACAATAGAAAGTAAATCGATTGTGCAGGGAGGCATGTAACTTTTTAAAAATATTATTTGTAAACAGCTTGCTGGGGTAACGCACTACTAACAAAGGCTTCTTTATATTTTATTGATAAACATCAAACTATAGTGAATAAGGAGAGACCTATTTTATTTTAAAATAACTGATGATAAACGTACTTTTTTAAAACGCATATTTTCTCGACATTTTTTTTACGATACTATGATCATATATGCGTATAAAATAGTAAAAAGCTATATGCTTTTGCTTAACAAAATATATTTTACACACTGCAAATCATATCTGAATGACTCAACTACATTAAAAAAGACAAAACAATTGTATAGAGTGACTGATAAACAATATCAAAACACAAAAATGCATACTGAGATTTACAAGTGCAAACTCGGGCGAAATATAACAACTGATATTTTGCCAAAATTCTTAATTATGCCATCTAAACAAAACACACGAAACATCATGAATATTTAAAGTGCAGACGCAGCTGTTATTGAAAATCGATTAAAATTTATTATGTAACACCGAGATTGATGTCACCCAGGAACGCTGAAATTAAAAGACAATTTGTTAGAGGTGGGAGGTGTCAAATTATAGAGAATAATCGTCGGTAAAATATTCACGGATCGAGGCGCTATAAGGTATTAAGTTGAATATGATACGAGTCGATCGAATTCTACTGTAGCGCATACAAAAAAAAGGGGGGATATCACATATTATGCGTTCACCCTCCTTGATTGAAAAATGCACCATTTTTAAGCATTAAATGAAAATCGTAACCCCCTCCCACCAAAAAAAATCCAAACGATCAAAACAACCAAAATTAAAAACATACTAGCGCTGAGGGCCGATGAAATTCGTCAATATTGCCCCCATTACAGGGGCGGATCCAGCCATTTTAAAAAGGGGGGGTTCCTAACCCAGGACAAAGGGGGGGGGGGGTTCCAACTACATCTCCCCATTCAAATGCATTGATCGTCCAAAAAAAGGGGGGTGTCCAACCCCGGAACCCCCCTCTGGATCCGCGCCTGTATAAAGGTTAAGAGGGAGTTAATTACCATAATAAATAAACGTCCCCTCATTACACCTACTTACTAAAGTGATCAAAACATCTCGAGAGAAAGTTAGTGTGACAAAGTCTGGTTGTTTTTTTATTTTGATTTCTTTATTTTCTTATTGAAATTGAATGCGGCCTTGACATCGAAAAAGAACCGAATAACTACTGTCAACCCTAGATCATTTAAAGACAAAACAAATACAAAAAGGCATTGTCTTTTTTTGCGGTAAACAGTTAAACATTTCCGTTCTAAACTTGTTTACAATACATAAAAATCGGTATAATGAGTCATTCGAAATAGTCTAATAATCAATGAAACAAGGGAATTAAATGTATTTTCTATGTTGACTAAACATGGTAAATGGTCTGTTCTAAAATTATCCCTGTGTATTGATTTCTTTTTATTCAAATTGAAAAGAAATGTTTGATGGCGTCGTTACGGGATACAAGACTCTTAGCGCTTACTTCATTAATTGAACCCATATATAACTCAAGCAGAATAAAGATAAAATAAGATGTGTTTTATGAATTCCCAATAAATGAAATTTCCTGTGCCTTGATTCTGATTAAAAGTATACCGTGACCCAGTCACATAACTGACCGAAGAAATAGATATTTCCGACATGATTAACAATATTGGATTTGTTTTTTACATTGATCTTTTCAGACTGTTAATTATTTATTTTTGAAATAAAGATCGTTTATTTTGGTATCAAAGTACATAAAGAGAATCAGGTATTGAGATTGTTACTTAGGTTCAAATAATATAAACCCATTGAAACAAGAAAAGTCCATTCTTAAAAACATTAGAATAAAAGACAGCTGTGTTAAAATATATTTTATATTCCTTTATTCCTGTTTTGGAAGAGGACCTGCAGATACGGGTGCGCTAGTAAGAAATTTGAAAAGGAGTTTTGAGTAAAAAAACAGGCAGGATGAGGCACTTTGCAGGACTGGGAAGAGTGAAAAACAAAAAAGCAGGACAGAGATTACAACAATCTAATTAAAATATTGATCTCTGATTACGTTATACTACATATAAGTCATATGTAGTATAACGTAAGACTCATATGTAGTATAACGTAAGACTCATATGTAGTATAACGTAAGACTCATATGTAGTATAACGTAATCAGAGATCAATATTTTAAGTGCCTGTCTCAGATAAATCCATGCAAAGTGATCCAGAAGCAAGGTTACAAGATCATCTTAATATTCTGTTACAAGGAAGGTCTTATCATATAATAATTTTAGAAAAAAAAAATCCAAAAATTTTCAAGGATTTACCTTATAAAGGGCTGTTTCTAAAAATAGAATTTCTATCAAGATTAAAGGTTAAAAACGTGCAATTTTTGATAAAATAGACATTAAAAATACCTTTAATGAATATTTTGTAGGCATTTTAGTATGGCTTTATCATAAATATGAACCAATATGAAACTAATGATTATACTTATGTTGACCTCTCAAATTTCCTTTTAAGGCTCGATATCCCACATTCAATTTTTTCGTCCTCTGTATCACACATCCACACTTATTTATCCTTATAATGTATGATCTAACATCATACAAGTGGGATTGCAAAAACTTAAAGTTGTAAAGCAAGCCCTTGAATATCGTATCAACTGGGAAATTTACACCATGAGAATGTGACTTAAATTGAAAGTATCAGAGTAATCACTTTCGAGGCGTAGCCGAGTTAGATTTGCGTAAAAACGGTAATTGAGGCTGAAAGTATCGAGTTCAGTTGAGCATGTCGAACAATCAGATTAACCTTTTGTCATCAATCAATCATCAATTAATACATTTATTAAAATAGCTGATGCATGAAAAGTCGGTCGAATAACAAAATCATAATTAATATATTAGACAGGAGAACATAAATAACATTACTTTTTTCTGTCTTTTTTATGCATGATTGTGTTGTTTATTCTATAAATTTCCTCCTAATGTCAGTAATATAACATGGCATAATGTATAATTTAACATCAAGGTTGTACAATTATCTTCATTATTTATTAGTGCAATTTACCTATAACGATGTATTTTATGTATAAATATGTTTGTGAACGAAAGACGATAAAAACATTGCACATTATTTATAACATAGACTATTAAACGAAATCAGACAGTGTAAAAGTGTCAAGGAGAAAACCGGTTGAAACAACTTTCGCTTTCACTTTTTTACCTTCAAAATTTTAAAATGTTTAAAATATTCATAAGCATATATGGAAATCTTATTTTTCTTTCCTGGATATCAGATGTTGATGTTAGTGTTACATAAACATAAAAAACGCAATGAATTGTGATTGTATATATCACAACTGACTTATAATTTTATTTTTCAATTACATCCATATCAAAACAAAAATATAAGGAATATAACATAGTGCAGAGAATTACAGTAAAGAACTATTTAACCTATTCCCAATTTCCCGACATAACATTAAGTAAGCCTGAAAGCGTCATACATTTACCATAGCGGGTTTTTAAAACGTTAAATGCTTAATACCCAGTGGCAAATATTGTGTGCATTTTTTAACAAAATTTGTTGATGTATGATCAAAATGTAGATACACTCATCAAAAATACCAGGATTGATATATTGTATAAATTTGCGACATGCAGATGCGCGTTTCGTCTACAAAAGACTCGCCAATGACGCTCGTATAGAAAAAAAAGTTAAAAAGGCCAAATAAAGTGCATTGAGGACCAAAAATTCCCAAACGTTTGACCAAATACAGCTAAGGTAATCTATTTTATGAGGTAAAACGACTTAGTTTTTCAAAACTTCTAAGTTTTGTAAACAGTTTAGGATTTAATGCAGCATTGAAATGGAAACGATAGGTATATGTCACATTAACGTAAGGAATAAAAAAAATGAAGACTTTTAAGACGTGTCGTCAGTTCTAATTTGATCTGACCGAGACGATTCCCTAAATAAAACTAGAGATGGTATAACCAGATCATCTTCCGAAAAAGGGTTACTGCTCACTTTACGGATTCTGTAACCGGAGAAATTTTCTGATATGATTTGCCGTCCTCTGAATCTCTGAGGGTGCGCAAATTAGAAGTTTGTTCGGGACACAGAATCCCTAATAGGTTTATAGATTTACATGACAAATTGTCATTACTAGTATTTAAGCTTTACATGGATAGGAAAATAGATTATCGTGAATCCAAGTTCGTACGTGTTCAAGACTTGATGCCAAAGAAGATAAAAACAGAAGTTTGAATAAAATGAAAAAATGAAGAAAACAGTTCAAGTATAATGAAAAGACTGTGAATGAACTCAATAGACTCTTCACATCGATCCTTCGACGGAAGCACCTTTATTTCTGTGGGTTTGGATTTGTTGGAAAAGATTAAAGATCGTAACACATTGAAAAGAATTGCAGATTCTTCCCCGGTCAGATAGTCATGCGTCCGGGAGTAGGAGTCGAACGACGTTGCTTCCCACAACAAGGACGAGAAGAAAATTTAGCAGACAGAGAGCCGAGTTATGAGGACGATGAAACGCCTAACAAGCATCACGCTCCATATTGTAAAAAAAAACCTCAACAAGATTGCCACCAGCCGAAACTGATCTCAATCCCACTTACACTCAAAGGTACCAATGAAACATGTCTTTTCTTTGTAAGCAGTCTGGACATTTGACATAATAATGCCACCTCAAATTTGGATTCGTAAGTGCCGGATTGTCAGTACTTCAAACAGAAATAAATCTCCAAATACATCCACAAATGTAAATGATATAAGTATGTTTTTTAATTAATGGTTATGAATGGGGAACTTGGATCACAGTATGAGTTAGATACTTACTTATTTCAAATCAATTATTTTGAAGAAATCTGTCACGATTTATGATGAACATACCAAGTGTCATGATTTTTCCCATTTTACAGACATTTTAAACGTTGGAACACGAGAACCATTGTCCAGCAACATTCATCCTAGCCAGGCTTACACGAAAACAAGCTAGACGATTTGTCGAATTCTTAATTGGATCTGTTCCTGAAGGGTCATGCAGAAAATTGGACACACAATAAACAAAACAGAACCGTTACAGAAACAGACATGTTTTTTGAAACTGTAAGTACATATGGTCAAAGCAGTCATTATATTATAGAATTACTCGTTGCATTTATTTGCTTATTGAGTAATATATGTATTTATCATTAGTTATCGAAGATACCAGGATTATACTTTAGTACACCAGACGTGCGTTTCGTCGACATAAGACTCACCAGTGACGCTCAGATCAAAATAGTTATAGGTACAAATTTAAAGAGGATTGAGGACCTAAAATTACAAAAAATTGTGCAAATACGGCTAAGGTTATCTATTCCTGGGACACGAAAGTCCTTAGTTTTTCGAAAAATTCAAAGTTTTGTAACAGAAAATTTATAAAAATGACCATATAATTAATATTCATGTCAACACCGAAGTGCTGATTACTGGGCTGGTGATACCCTCGGGGACGAAATGTTTCATTGGAAACTTGTGACGTTTATCTTAGACCTTAGGTGTACTCGGCAATTTATTACTTCACAAAAATTAATAAACGAGAAGAACTATAATGTAAACTTATATTTTGTTATGTGGTAGTCAACGCTTGCCTTTTGCACAGCTCAGTATGGTCAATTTTGAAACACCCTTTCACCCATCAACCTTTAAGTTATCTAAGATGATGTTGTGTTTGAAGTTATCATATTTGTAATACTGATAGAAGTAGACGTATTTAAGAACTGGTGGATTAGATCTGGTTTTATAGCTAGCTAAACCTTTCACTTGTATGACAGTCGCAGTGGACGTATTTCAGAATTTAATTGCTTTGTAACAAACATTATTTCTTTTGGTAGATAGTGTGCTATTATTAATGTTATGTCGAGGCAGAGGCAGAGGCTGCGGAGATACAGTTATCATAAAAAAAACTGTTAAAGTAAACACAGCTGAAATTAATGCATTAGAGACATTTAGCTAATTGCTAAACATAAAAACATTAAGACATTCAATTAGAAAGCAAATTTGTTTTTTTAACTGATCGAGGTCAATAGTGGAAGAAGTAAGTGCTCAAAATGCTAGTTAAACATTGTGACATGTTTATATACCTTTTATAAGTCAAAAACATTGTCTGTATTTGTTTATCAATATCTTAATGATTTTGTACTTGAGAAAAATTGAAGTTGCATGCTTATCTTTTAAAATTTAATTGATTCAAATCTTTTAAAATATCGTTGCGAATAAGAGCTAAATAGGTATGCAAAACCTAATAATGAAGTGTAGATAACCTTAAATTTTTTGAGCGTTGTGGTAATGTCTAGTTGATTTATAACTAACTACTGTCATACAAGTGAGAGTTTTAGTTAGCTATAAACCACGGTTTAATCCACAATTTTTACTATAAAAATGCATGTACTAAGTCAGGAATATGATAGTTACTATCCATTTGTTTGATGTGATTGACCTTTCGATTTTGCCATCTGATAAGGGACTTTCCCTTTTGAACTTTCAACGGAGTTCAGAATTTTTGTGATCTTACTTTTTTTCTTCCTTTATTAATATCAGTAAACTAACGTATAGTAGATCCCTCATAAAAGAAAAATCTCAAAAAGACCCTTTTTAGAACGGATGCTTGTAGTTTCTTCTATAAAACTTAAACAAACCTCCATCGGTTGATCATGAACTGATGACATTGGCCAAGAATTAGTTAATAAATGAATTCGGTCTGATTCAGACAGCAATTCTTACATCAAATTTTGTATGACGCGATCGCCTACACCTCTCTGAGTCCTTTTTTTTTTTTTAAAGTTTGTTGACGTGTTTTAAAAAAAAAAAAGTATTGAACAGAAAGGAGGAAAAATAACATAATCTCAATCACCTTCAGAAAGATTTCCGTATGTGTCTTAGCTCAGATAAGGTTGTTCAGTTATAAGAAACCCAATACCAATGGTTGTGTGACATTTTGAATTGTAGTATTGCCATTGACTTTTGAACAGACTCCAGTATACTTTTCTTATTTCACCTCAGTTTATGAAATAGATACATACGTAACCTGATACGAGGGCTAATGATTTGGTGTGTCTAATTGACACGAATATATTAATACCATTGCAGAATGATAGTTTTTAATAGTTAAGGAGGGGATCTGTCAGCGATTTTAACATATATTTGTTACTGAAAAGCATAATAAGTACAGGGTATACAATTTTTTTGAACGACATATTGGTGTTAATCATGATTATTTATGTCTCAGCTGTATATTTCACATAAATGTATAAAAATGTATGAAGATGTTATCAGACATAGATAAGATGAATTCAAAAGCACAATCAAATGCATATCAATTTAAATGTTAATATTATGTAACAACTTACATATCTGAATATTAAAGAAACATTAATTTATTTTAAAATCGTTCAAAATTTGCAAGCAAATAAAAATTCAATGTAAAATAAAGCTATTAATAACTAATAGCTTATAAAACCAAAAAGGCATGTCATATCGACTGTATATTAATGTACATTTGGACTACTATAAAATGCTTTTGTGATGGTCCGTTTCGAATAAGCGTAATTTGAATATGCTTAAATTTTGGTTCAAAGTATCAAGAGAGAGAATTTATCTTAAGGACTCGATCTTTAGGGCCAAAACTGCACGAAATTGGCAACATATTCGGCCCTTGTCTGCTCTATGGTCGTTTTGTTGTCTCTTTGACGCATTCCCCATTTCCATTCTCAATTTTATATGGAAAAATACATGTTACGTAGAAAATTGTATAGTGTTCAATTGAATGAAATGTATGAGAACGTCACCTTTTTGCGCTTGAATTTGAAAACCAAAATGTATTAAGTAGAAAACGAAGGATATAGAACAAAATCAGCATATGAAGACAGCAGAAGTGTATGGTTGTTAAGTAGTAATTGATTAAGCTAGAGAGAAAAATCTGGGTTACAAACTAAACCCGAGAGAACCAATTCAACCGAGGAAAACAACCGGACAACATACATGAAACATGAAAACTTAATTAAACGCCTATTTCTACATATACAATATGTATTCAATGGCGTTGTACATAAATGACATATAAAATACAAAATTACTATACAAAAATACAATATGTATGTACTATACCAAAAATTGAAAATGTATACTGTGATACACAAGAAAAAAGTCAGAAAAGTTAAAATAATTTTCGAAATACAATGTTTTCAACCGACATTTAATAGTATCCAAAGATTCAGAGTTTCTTACATTTATACCTAGTTCATTCCACAATTTTGGCCCAATAGTACTAAAGCTTCTATCTGACAAAGTTTTCTTTTTGTTATATGGGACTGCATAACAACCAATAGATGACTCTGACGACCTTAATGAACGTTTCAACACTTGAGGATTTAACAAATTGATCAAATATGACGGTGCATTACCTACATGGCAGTTGTACATATATGTTAAGATTTTGAATGAACACTGAACTGCAGCAGAAACATTTGAGAATGCCTGCACCAAGTTAGGAATATGACAGTTGTCCATTCGTTTGATGTGTTTTATCATTTTATTTTGTCATTTGATTAGGGACTTTCTGTTTCGAATTTAATTCTTCAGAGTTCAGTATTTTTGTTATTTTACCTTTTACCTATGGATAGGAAATCATCGATAAAAAAAAACTCTCCGAGAAAATCCTTGTAATACTGTTGCTTGCAATTTCTGATATCAAACTCAAGTAAACCTACATCTGTTGGTCATGAACTCATTCGCCTTGACTCCGACAGCAATTCCGTCATCGAATTTTGAATAATGTTATCATCTTCGCCCTGAGGCTCCAAGTCCGTTTCCCGCAATTTGTTTACGTGTTTGTTTTTGAGCATTTAGTATTGAATAAGAAGAAGGAAAAATAATCTTATCTCGATCACCTTGGGAAAGATTTCCGTATGTGTCTTAGGTCACACAAGGTTGTTCAAGGGATAAGAAACCAAATACCACTGGTTATGTGACATTTTAAATTGCCGTATTGGCATTATGTCTGAGCAGACTACAATATACGCCAAAGCAGAATTATATACATATAGTTTTCAATAATTTAGGAGGGACCTGTCAACGAGTTGAAAATATGTTTTACATGGTACATGCAGGCTATCTAATGTTTTTTTAACAATATATTGGTGTTAATCTTGTTTTTTTTGCCTCAGCTTAACATAAATATATATATAAATAGCAAATGAGATATTTAGACACAGATAAGATGAATTCAAATGCCAAACGCATATCATTTTTTAAGCGATTTTTATGTAACAGCTTATTATCTGAATATTAAAGATACATTAACTTATTTAAAAATCGTTCAAACCTTTCAAGCAAATAAAGGTTCAATGTCAAATAAAAGCTATAAATACCGTGAAATTTATATACATATTTGATAGACGTAAATAAAATAGATTGTATAATAAGCCTACTTTTTCGCACTTACATGAATATGAAAAAAAAAAGAAAAAAAACATATTCTATCAGTTGTATATTAATGTAAAAATTGGGAATAAACATATTGTCTTATTAAAAGAAAAGGTTTAGTAGTAGGACGATAATAAAATGCTTTTGTGATGGTCTGATTCGAATAAGCGTAATGGAAGTGTGTATAAATTTTAGTTAAAATTTTTAATGTGTTAAATAATTTGAAATGTATGAAATGGTCAACATAATGAATGTATTAGTAGATTGTATAGTGTTAAATAGAAAGCAATGTATGATAATGGCAACTATTCGCCCTTCAATTTGAAAACTAAAATGTAAATAAATCTTTCGAAAAAGACGTATATATCACGATTATCCCAATGTTTTATTCATATGTTATAAACCATTTATTCTAATTGTTGTCATGCTTTTGCTATAGGAAATTAGACTTCTTGCATTTAAGTAAAATTAATTGAGAAAAAAAACCCGTTGTCGTTATTATGAAGACATCTATATGCAACACATTGACTTAAAAGGATATTATTATGTATTAAATATATTTTGGGTGGAGCTAGTTGCACATACTAATTTAAGGCTGATATTGTACTGTGATATAAGAAAAAGGGGATGTGGTATGATGGCCAATTATCAACCGAGGTTCAAGACAATTTATCATTGCGTATGCTTTTTTTGCGTGAAAGTTTTATAGACTTACTCCTGCTTGCTTAATTTTGGCAAATTTTCGTACTCTTTTGAATAAAGGAACAGAAAGGAAGATTGAGTTTGTCACAATCGCAACCCCTTTATTTTTGAGTAATGTTTCTACGGTGTATAAATCGCTCGCGACAATTAGATCGTTGGCAATATATGCCCACACATAATGATATATTTACATGTATTTGTTCGAATACAATAAATTTGTTTTTAATTTAGTGATTACCGTGATACCATCAGATGCTGTATCATGCCATTAGAAAGAAAACATACATTTTTTGTATTAAAATCGTCAAAATGTTTTCAACATTTCAAGCGCATACATCTACCATTTTCTTGAACCCTTGATCATAACTTCATCATGACATGACATGGATGAGAGGGAAAACACTTGAAATATTGCCATAATAACTTTCTAAATATAACAATGAACAAATTTTTACTGTTTTAACGGAAGTAAATCTAGATGAAACACACACACATATATATATACTAGTCATAAGGCACGAGATGTCACGTTCAAAGTTTCCGCATACTTTGATAAAACTTAAATTCCATAATAGAAGGTCACCTGAATATATGATATACATAAGGAAAATATATGCACCGCCATTTCTATATTGTAGACGCTCTACGCGACCATAATTCAAATCGGTGGTTCATTTCTTGGTATCTGTTAGTGGTTGTCTTTTCTCATATGATAAAATGACTCTTTTTTTGCCATTTGGACAATATGTTTTTCTTCTTCATATAGTCCGTTGCTAAATGTATGTATGTTTGCGTATGTTTTTGTAGCAGTTCGGTGATTCTGTTGTTTCGTTGTTTTCATTTATAGCTGATGTGTTTCCTACCTTCTCGGTTTGTGACCCGGATTTGTCTCAGCTAAATCGATTTATGACTATTGAACAGTGATATACTACTATTGCCTTTATTAGGCAGAGCTTTCAACAATTGTTATACATAGTATTAATATAAGTAATTTCGAATTAAAGCAGTTTAATTTACAATTTAACATGAATTACGAAATCTAAATCAATACAAACACATCTAAAAATACCAGGCTTATAATTTTGTACATCAGACGCGCGTTTCGTCTAACCAAGACCCGTCAGTGACGCTAAAATCAAAATATTTCAAAAAAGGTCAAATCAAGTAAGAAGTTAGAGAGCATTGTGGACCTTGTTTTTAAGCTAGACAATCCTCTCACTTGTATGACAGTTGCTTAGAATTCCAATATGTTGTCAATAATGTATGAGCAAAACAAACAGACAGAAAAGGCACAAAATGTCATAAATTGGGGTAAAACATCAGCCAACATTGTGTTATGATTTTAATTCTTAAAAAAAACCCAATTATGTCAACAAAGAAAAAGAAAAAACTAAACATAAACGAGAAATTTAAATCGATTAAAACTCACCATTAAATTAACAGTTTTTTCTACATTAACAAGAGGTATAGGGGGAGGCTTGAGATATAAAAAAAACATATTTAACCTCGCTGCATGTTTGCGCCTACTCAAAGTCAAGAGCCTCTGACCTTTGCTAGTCTTGTACGGTTTTCGATTTTTAATTTTAGTTTCTTTTATATATTTTGGTGTTTAGTATGAGGTCCATTATCACTGAACTAGTAAAATTGAGAATGGAAATGGGGAATGTGTCAAAGAGACAACAACCCGATTATAGAACAGACAACGGCAGAAGGTCACCAACATGTCTTCAATGTACATATTTTTGTATAGGGGCCAGCTCTAGCACGCCTCCGGCTTCGGGATTTTTTCGTCGTATTTAAGACCCATTGGTGACCTTTGGCTGTTTTCTACTCTTTGTTCGGGTATTGTTTCTTTGACACATTCCCAGTGTCCATTCTCAATCTGAGGTACACAACTACAGAAGACTCACCAGTGAATAGTTAGAAGATCAACCCAGTAAGACCATGAATATAATTTAGGACATAGAAATGAAATATACAAATATTATCTTTTATTAGTCATAATGGGCTTAACATTATTATATAATACAAAACATAAAAGATATTGAGTATCCATTCATGACACACAATCAGTTCATGCGCAGCAACAAAGAAATACACACACACAAATACACACACACACACATATATACAAAAAGCTTTTATTGCTGTTATCTTCATTTTTGTTTCTACTGACACGTAGAAGTTCCTTAGTCGACATCATGTTACAACAATATGTATATTTGACACATATGCTTTTAGATCTAGAATACTTTATAGAAAGAGCGTATGTCTCAGAAAAATAAACCCAGGCGGAATTATGCTTAAACAAAAACAACCGAAAGACGACGACAAGTACACAAAACACATGATAGAAAAAATAAAAACTGAGCGACCCGAACTCCACCGAAAGCTGTTCTCGGCTGTTTTTGAACTAGTACGTTACAGTTCTAATTCAGTCTGTCTGCGAAATACATTACATTGCAGAGTAATAATGATGTTTTTCCTATTATTAAATGGATTATTTTCCATTATTCATTTAAATCTGGCATATCTTTTTTCGAAAGTATTGAATATTCGATATAATGTACTTTACAAACACACGTCAAATTCAAATCAGATTTCAAATATTAACACAATACATCGTTGCACAACATTTATAACAAAAGGTTTAAATGCAGTTTGGTTGCAGGAGGAAATTGCATTCAAATGTTTGTTTAAACCTTGACATATTATCAAAACTGTCATACAGTGTATGACATAAGTTTGTCAAGGACTAAATTCTAAAAATAATCGAATGTGATATACGAGCAATGAGAGGCTATTAAATAGATCTAGACAGGACAATAGTAAATAGGTAGACGGATTGGGATAGGTAGGGAGTGCTTTTGGAAAATATGGGGTCAAAAGCAAAGGGACTAAAATTATGTATTTTCTGAAATCCGTAATTCAGAAGTTAAACTCACAATTAGCACTTATATATTATGATTTTTAACGCAACATGAAATTTTCACGTTATTCTGAAATAAGGAATTTAAAGAAATTGCTTTTAACTTCATTACTCAATGTTATTGTTTTAGCATTTACTTCAATTAAATTTACAAGAGTAGGCAAACACATTTGCCCGAAGTAGCAACATGAACATTGCATATTTTCCCTACTTTATAGAAACTAAAGAAATATATTTCAAGAAGACCACGAAATAGACGTCCGTAAAACAAACCAATGAGAAACAGGAATCATTAAACCATATGTGATATAAACCTATAATTTGATTTAAAATATTCGGGTTGAGCGTTCTTGATGAAGGTTAATCCAGAAAATCGAAGGGTTGCATAGAACTCTTCAACGTGTCGTTTTCACTTTTGACATGTAAAATAAAGTCGACTATTCTACTACTCTGACGTCATACTACAGTAGGTGTGGTCAAGACGTTGTTAATGACTTTAAACAAAAGCAAACTGATTGCATAGAAAAAAATAGTCGCATTTTTTTTTTTAGAAATATCATATACAAGGTAGAAATAGAAGTCTGTAAAACTTATAATGAATGAATATCAGTTGCAGGGAAATAAAGTACATCGACAGCCAACACATTTACATTGATGTATATCAAACATAATTAAAAAAAAGTATACTATAATGGGACTATGACACCTTTTACAAAAGGATTGATCAAAGCATACAATGTTGCTCAAAACATAAATTAAGAAGCTAATACAATTAAGAGCGCGTGTCAGACGTGAAATGTTTCTCCTGTCTTAAAAGTATCTTCAATTTTAAGTTTGAGATGATAATGATAGGAATTTTTATCCAAGGGAATATACTGCTGTGTACATATTTGTGATATCAGTGGTTCGAACTGAGATATTTCTTTTGATGTCTTTAAAACTTGTTGTTTAGTTCTGTTCCGATTAACAACGTTGATGCAGAAATATTTCGTCAGCCATGCTACCGATGACATGGATAATACTCGTAATCATACCTTATTTGTTTGCGATAATAGTTATATTGTTATAATAAAAACAAAACAAATATCTAGCACGAACCTATTCGTCTAATGTTTTTGATGCTGCTTCAGTCAAAGATAAAGTACTTCTTGAGAGATTTTTTTTTTTTGCTTTCTAGAAACAATTTTACACACGAATTGACAGAAAATCTTAGGCTTAAATATCACATCAATCAATTCCTATTGATGTTTAACCATCTGCATATACAATAGTAGAGTTATATACCTTACAAGAACAAACATGTTACGTGTTTAAGCTGGAGTGAGAAGAATGAGATTTATTCTGTGCCGGTTTTTTTTCTAATGTGAACATATTTATCTTTGTAACATATGTGTAGTGCAGTTTTAATATAAACATAGTCACAAGTGATTAATAAATATTCTGCAAAACACATGTTGGGCGATTTCAGCTATATGAATTGTAAAAATATAAAATAGTTAAGGTGTTCTCTTTGGATATAACGGCTTCCTCCACCAATTGATGAGCGTGATTTTTAACTACCTTGAAAACGACCAATGGATCATGACCACCATGATATAGTCTCATATCTGGTGCCATGATTTTTAAATTCATATTTTTGCATGTAGAATATAATTTATCAAGAGCACACTGATTGCCTTCGGTTACTACTTTTCTGTGTTGCTTACTTTTTAGTTTCGAAGTATTCAATAACGAATAATTTTTGTGCTGTATATGCTCATGTATTAATAATCATTTAACTGATGAAATTGTATTTGTAAGAATGCTACAAGTGGTTATGTTGTCTGTATAGATAAAGGTACACATTTAAATTTAACATTGATATGACGTTTAATCAACATCGCAGAAAACCAATAACAAAAAATGTCTAGAACTATTATAAACATTCCCCAACACCAAACAACCTTGGCATCACGACAAAGAACAATATAAATATATTGAACGACATAATTTTATCAAGGCCGATATTCTAAATTTATCACACCGATTAACAAAAGTGCCTATACAAATCACACCTTGAATGTTTAAACCCCTTTGTTTGAATACTGCTCTATTATGTTTTGTTTCTTATCTTTGATATTTACTTTTTACAAATCATAAACTACAAGTCTACAATAGAACTAAATTCCGACAGAAGATAAAAAAGAAAAAAAAAATGAAAAATATTTTCAGATGTCACATGCTATCAACTACTTTTTAGATAAAACAAATAAATGCAATATTAATTTCGATTTGGATGAAGTTTACTATCTCTAATCACTAAAATATTGATATTGTCATTTATGCATGAAACAGCTTGTGAAAAGTAACATACAAATTACTCTATACGAACATACAACACATTTTACAATTAGATAATTGAGTTTAATATTGATGTACATCTCATTATCCCAAAGAAATAAAATTGAAGGACACTAAAAAGAAATTACAGTATTTGAAATTGATTTATATCAAGAGCAACCAAATAGAACGATTGAAAACAAAAATATAAGTGAAGGTAGCACAATACAAAGATTTATTTACTTCCAATCTCCAACCTTTGAAATGCTGTTACTTTCTCAAGACTGCATGTAAATTAATAAAAGAGGTATGTAAAGATAGAAAAAATATTAAACACCTTATAAATGAATTTTAAATAACTATAGTTTTTCAAGCATTGTTTTTCTTCATAAGACCCCGTGTCCAGTTATTTGAATTTGTTTGACGTGTCAAATTATAAGTATTGCCATGTCACGTTCAGCCAAGTATATCATCATAAGTATTAAACTTGCACATACAACATCATGAGATGTTCAATCTTTGTTTAGGTATTAAGGTATTAAGAGTGCATTTTTTTCTTACACAAACGATGCAAACGGCTAAGCGCGCACATGTTTTGATCATTTCTTTCAAACATGCGTTTGCAAAGTTTGCATAAACTTTGACAAACTATGCAAACGATAAAAATGCGTCTGTAGTTCGTCGTTTGTCGTTTGTTACAACAAACGCTACATTTGTTTCTTACTTCAACCTGATTAAACGAAGTATTTGTTCTACGTTTGTAAAAAGTCTGTTTACCAACAACATGTGCATGCCTTGTTGAAAGTTCAAACAGGGTCAGTAAAGACTTATTAAACGATGTATTTGTTTCTGCTTTTGTAGCGTTTAGAAAACAGCAACAAACTCGACACAACGTTTACAACATTTAGGTTAGAAAGAAATGCGGCCTACATCATAATTGAATCTATACATATTGCAATGAAGTTTTTCTATCTAAAAAGAACTTTTTCAAATCCACCTTATAACTGTTGTCACATATACATTGATCAAATATATCACTCATTTAATTGAAAAAAACCTGAACATGATATGCGTACTGTACCTGAACATCTTGTATCAAGTAAAATTGTCATAAGCTTTTACAGCTGTCACACTTCTTACCTTATTTGTACACCTGCCTCTTTGATTGTCTTTGAGTTTTTTTGCTGTTGTATTAACCTATGGATCTGGAATGTTCTGCTTTGATGTGTGGTGTGTTAACATTTGCCAGGCTATTTCAAAGTTTTACAATGTAGCTAATTGAAATTTAAGTAGTATAAATGTACAACACCAGGTCAATGTAAAAAAAAGTACCATTGTGTTCCTTCTGCTACACAGTGTACTTGTAGTAATATACAGAGAGGTATAAGGCATTTTGATGGTTAAAATGAAAATATTTTACATTAATATGCAGGCAAATAAACTTCCTGATTTAGTCGCCACTGATAAGCTTAATGCAAAAGGAACCCTTGCCAGACTTACCAAAGTGTATTACAAAATAGGAATATGTGGTATGATTTAAAATGAGATAACTAACCACGAGCTATTAAATGACGTGTTATTTGGTGCATGTGGTGTACATAATTTGAATTCTGGTATCGTTGACGAGTTAAAGGCAACTACAAATATTTGCACGACATTCAACAATGAGCAAAAGTCATACCACATAGCAAGATATAAAAAGTCCCGACACGATAAATGAACTCCACTCATACGAGAATACTAACGGTCACAATAATAGAAGGTAAACAATAAAAAAAACCAAATATGGACAAGGACATATGACAGGGCACATAAGCTAGGTATCTTCAAAGATGTTGTTCAGACCAAATGTAGCATTATCGTAATTGAAGTATATTCTGCTTTAAAAAGTTTCATACTGGTCGATGCATACACCAAAAATGGGATCAACCATCCATTAGTCGAATTAAGTAACATTTAAAAAAAACCAACCAATTATACTTTTATCCTCATGAGAAATGCACGTGCAAACAGTGTACTTTTTTATATGAGAAAAATCTAGGGCAATCTTAAATAATCACAGACGAAATTATGTAGTACAGTAGTATACAAAGACCAAATCAATGTAGGTGTAACTGTAAATATTAGACGATGGCGTGAACTATTTAAGCCATTAGAATTGCTACAAAAGATAGTTCGACAACATCATGAAATTCAAAAAATATAGTTGACGTTCAACCAAGGCCACAATCTGTCTAACAGCATCTGAGTATAGTTTGTAAACATTGCTTTAATTTGCTAAATGAGAAACATATGGTACACAAAGAGAATCGATTCTTATTACTTTATAAAACGTTTTAAAATTCATCAAAGTTAGAAGTGTTTACTATTTAGTACGCCATAAAGGCTTATTATATAAAAATGCATTATGTTGATTGATAGTATGAAAAGAAAACATGACATCTGTTGTTTTATTTACTGTGTGTTAGACTTCGTGAGATGGGGAGAGTAATATTGTGTAACTGATTGAGCCTTCAATTACTGAGCAACACAAACCTCTTCAAATCCCGGAAGTGATTTCATGTGCTCCGGAAGGTAATATGAGATTAAGCGATATACCATCATCCTACCTTATCTCAGTATGTGAACTTGATTAAAAAGGTGGCATAAAATAACTAAACATGTAAATTAAAAATCAAGTGACGAATTTGCACAAAAAAAAAAACAAACAAACAAAAAAAAAACAGTATTACTGAGTTGTCTAATTTCGAGTGAGGACAAAATGAGTAGAAGAAAGATAGTAAAAAAGAATAGAAAGAAAAGATAAAATAAAAAGAATAGAAAGAAAAGTTAAAATAAAATAAATTTCAAGAAGGTGAATTGTTGAACATGAATCAAAACAAAAACAAAGAGACACTTGGGCAACCAAAATTGCAGCAGTCCCTGATAGTCACATTATGCCTGTCGTTTTGCTCAAATTAGAATGAATCATATCCGGTTATCATGAATCATACAAAACATGAATTGCTTAATTTTTCTTGTGCATTGGAAAGAGTTATCAAAGGTACCAGGATTATAATTTAGTACGCCAGACGCGCGTTTCGTCTACGTAAGACTCATCAGTGACGCTCATATCAAAATATTTATATAGTCAAATAAGTACGAAGTTGAAAAGCATTGATGGTCCAAAATTCCAAAATGTTGTGCCAAATACGGCTAAGGTAATCTATTCCTGGGATAAAAAAATCCTTAGTTTTTCAATAAATTCAAAGTTTTGTAAACAAGAAATTTATAAAAATGACCACATAATTGATAATCATGTCAACACCGAAGTGCAGACTACTGGGCTGGTTATACCCTCAAGGACGAAACGTCCACCAGCAGTGGAATCGACCCAGTGGTGTAAATAGTTATCAAAGGTACCGGGATTATAATTTAGTACGCCAGACGCGCGTTTCGTCTACATAAGACTCATCAGTATTGCCCATATCAAAATATTTATAAAGCCAAATAAGTACGAAGTTGAAGACCGCTGAGGGTCCAAAATTCCAAAAAGTTGTGCCAAATACGACTGAGGTAATCTATTCCTGGGATAAGAAAATCCTTAGTTTTTCCAATCAAGTCAAAGTTTTGTAAACAGGAAATTTATATGTATAAAAATGACCACATAATTGATATTCATGTCAACACATAAGTTCTGACTACTGGGCTGGCAATACCCTCGGGGACGAAACGTCCACCAGCAATAGGATCGACCCAGTGGTGTAAATAGTTATCAAAGGTACCAGGATTATAATTTAGTACGCCAGATGCGCGTTTCGTCTACTTAAGAGTCATCAGTGACGCTCATATCAAAATATTTATAAAGCCAAATAAGTACGAAGTTGAAGACCGTTGAGGGTCCAAAATTCCAAAAAGTTGTGCCAAATACGACTGAGGTAATCTATTCCTGGGATAAGAAAATCCTTAGTTTTTCAATCAAATCAAAGTTTTGTAAACAGGAAATTTATAAAAATGACCACATAATTGATATTCATGTCAACACCGAAGTGCTGACTACTGGGCTGGCAATACCCTCGGGGACGAAACGTCCACCAGCAGTAGGATCGACCCAGTGGTGTAAATAGTTATCAATGGTACCAGGATTATAATTTAGTACGCCAGATGCGCGTTTCGTCTACTTAAGAGTCATCAGTGACGCTCATATCAAAATATTTATAAAGCCAAATAAGTACGAAGTTGAAGAGCATTGAGGGTAAATAATTCCAAAAAGTTATGACAGTTCAAAATGTATGAACATCGATACTGAGATGGTTATAACCCTTAGATCTGCTTTAATCTGTTTCCATCATAAAGGTTAAAATTTCTTCCAGAGCCTTTGTCTGTCAAGTCCCATTCTTCCTACTAAATGTAATATATTTTTTAAACTTCCTGAAGTTAAATTATCAACCCAAACATTTACGTTCGTCCTGAAATGGAAAAACACTTCCCATTTCTAACTAAGATACGACGATTTCCAACATTGATCAAGTTGTATGGAGACAACCAGGTTTAATCCACCATTTTCTACACAAGAACATGTATGTACCAAGTCAGGAATTTGAAAAATGTTGTCCATTCGTTTCATATATTTGAGCTTTTGATTTTGCCATTTGATTAGGGACTTTCGTATTCAAATTTTCCTGGGAGTTTAGTATATTTGTGATTTTACTTTTTTATATGGTTCATTCTGTAGCGGTTAAAAGTTTTTATGTTCATGTTTTGCATATGATTCAATAATACTTTAAAAAGAACAGTCATGTCAAAAGTTTATATATTGGGGGTAACCACTTCACAAAACAAACAAATGAACGTCTGATTATCACCTGTCAATGCAATGGGTGTATGTGGCAAGGTTAACATGTAAAATGAAGCCTTTGGTAAATATTTAGTTAAAACTACATTGTTTACAAAATGGTAATTGACACCGAAGTGTGGAATTGTATTAAAATTTGTCTGTAAACTTGCTTTGAACATTAATGTAGTCAATCATAAAACATTTTTTTAAAAGAAATTTCATTTATGCAAATATTATGTTCAAATAATTTGCATATTATAAACAAATCATGATAGAAATTGTATACCTTTTTGAATGTGAAATGGAAAGTAGACCGCTTACGTGCTTCATTAACTGTTCTCACTAGATGCAATATTGCTCCAAAGAAAGTCCCTAAATTATACACAGGTTTTTGGGATGAAAACACTATGCACAAAAACAGTAGAAGCAGGGACGTTCCAACAGTTAAACAGAAAATTCATTCTTTGGTCATAAATTATAGTGTTCATGCGTTCTGTATGTAGAAAGAAAAAACAAAAATAACTCCAAGGAAAATTAAAAATTGAACATCAATAGGCAAAATAAAAAGCATAAACACATCAAAGGCATGGATGTGCCCCTAAACGTATTAATAAATCAGAATCAGAAAATATATGAGTTTATCATTGTTTAAAAAGTTTATTACCACTACTATTGACGCTATTCATTTTGTCAGAGAGGAGGGATTATTGATGATTGATGTTCATTCGTCCATTCACCACACCAATATTATGAAATAAGGCTGCTTCAGTTACCCTTGCCATTTAATTATTAAAATCAATAGATGATGTATAAATTGCATGGTGACCTTTCGTATTGACGTCTAATTAGACATGTTTTATTAATTTGACTGCAATCTAATTAAGTTGATTTGTTCAAACTGTGATGGGACACATCGGATCTGGTTACAAGTGACACAAATTGAAGTATTGCAATCAAGCACCAAATCAAAAATATTATTAATCAGTCAATAAAAGAACAAAAAGTATTCAACAAACTTTGTGACAAACTCACATAATAACGACCGACCATCATGGGATTTAACCATAAGATTTTTGTAGTAGGATGTTGTCAGCTTTAAGAATGAAAACAACACGCATACCGAAAATACCGAAAATACCGAAATCAAAAGAAAATTCGACAGAGGAGAAGGTAATAAAAACTGATAAAACCACACGTGACCAGGTAACGGAACGAATGTAACCAGGTGCTCCGCAGGGCGCAGCTTTATACGACCGCAGAGGTCGAACCCTGAACAGTTGGGGCAAGTATGGACAAAACATTCAAGCGTGATACAGCTCTGAATTTGGATTGTGATCAAATTTTTGACATTACATGGTTTTTTTTACACAAAACAAATGTCAAGATTTTACAAATCAATTAAAGATTTCTTCTTCAAACTTATTTAAATCTAAAATTAAATAGTTGACACATCATAGGTTTCTGACACAGAATGAATGTGGTCTAATGAACTTAAAATTTTTTTTTTGCCTTTGAGCAATTCACTATGCTGTTGAATATTAATCCTCTAAAAAAAATGTTTGAAGAAATTTTCTTTTTATTTATGAAATCTGAAATGAGAAAAATTTACCCCCCCATTTTTTTTCACATCCCCGTTTCCCTTTTTCCAAAACTGATATCAATTCAAATTTCTAATGGAGTTTGCAACAATAACTACTCTTTTAAATACATCATAAAATATTAAAATGTAAAATAAAGTGCTTGTTATCACTGAATGGTAAAGATTGGTTGGTAGTAAAAGTGAATATACATTGTTTATTGTATAAAACAATAAAAAAAACTTCATCAGCAACATTTAATATTGGCAAATTTCCAATGAAGTTATTTACATAAAGTTATTGGCAAATAAGAATAGAAAATGACATCATAGTCATGTCTGGCAAATGTCCAACATACATTATCTAAAAACATTTTAGATAAGATAAGGAAAAAAAGCTTCATCAGCAACATTTTATATTGGCAAATTTCCAATGAAGTTATTTACATAAAGTTATTGGCAAATAAAAATAGAAAATGACATCATAGTCATGTCTGGCAAATTTCCAACATATATTATCAACTACTATTCTATACAAAGAAAGATAACTCCAATTGAAAATTAATTGCTATTGCACAATATTGTGCAATTAGATATTTCTTGCTATTGTGCAATACTGTGCAATTGAAAATTTCTTGCTATTGCACAATACTTGATATGGAATCCTGATTTGGACCAACTTGAAAACTGGGCCCATAATCAAAAATCAAAGTACATGTTTAGATAAAGCATATCAAATAAGCCCAAGAATTTAATTTTTGTTAAAATCAAACTTAGTTTAATTTTGGACCCTTTGGACCTTAACGTAGACCAATTTGAAAACTGGACCAAAAATTAAGAATCTACATACACAGTTAGATTTGGCATATCAAAGAACCCATTTATTCAATTTTTGATGAAATCAAACAAAGTTTAATTTTGGACCCCCATTTGGACCAACTTGAAAACTAGGCCAATAATTAAAAATCTAAGTACATTTTTAAATTCAGCATATCAAAAAACCCCAAAGATTCAATTTTTGTTAAAATCAAACTAAGTTTAATTTTGGACCCTTTGGACCTTAATGTAGACCAATTTGAAAACGGGACCAAAAATTAAGAATATACATACATAGTTAGATTCGGCATATCAAAGAACCCCAATTATTCAATTTTTGATGAAATCACACAAAGTTCAATTTTGGACCCTTTGGGCCCCTTATTCCTAAACTGTTGGGACCAAAACTCCCAAAATCAAACCCAACCTTCCTTTTATGGTCATAAACCTTGTGTTTAAATTTCATAGATTTCTATTTACTTATACTAAAGTTATAGTGCGAAAACCAAGAAAATGCTTATTTGGGCCCTTTTTGGCCCCTAATTCCTAAAATATTGGGACAAAAACTCCCAAAATCAATCCAACCTTCCTTTTGTGGTCATAAACCTTGTGTTAAAATTTCATTGATTTCTATTCACTTTTACTAAAGTTAGAGTGCGAAAACTAAAAGTATTCGGACGACGACGACGACGACGACGACGACGACGACGCCAACGTGATAGCAATATACGACCAAAAAATTAAAATTTTTGCGGTCGTATAAAAACAGCTGTCACTCTGATCTGGTGCATGCGTGAATATATGATGATTAAGCAGCTACGGTTACAGTGATTTCGCCTTCTGAAGTAATTCGTTGTTCTAGAAATAAAATTGTCACGTTTGCACTAAATCAATTGTTCTTCGAGTTTTTAAATTTTTTTTTATAGATGTATCATATCAGACAACCTTGTGGTTAAAGTTGTCTCCTAGATTTTAGCACAATGTAGATAAGTGATTATTATCTCAAACAGTACATTGTAGTCAATAGATTGAACCTTTATACTATTTGGTTACGGTTATCATACATGCTACTTTCCAAAGGTTTGGCCGTACGGTGACCTATGGTTGTTAATGTCTGTGTCAGTTTGGTCTTTTGTGGATAGTTGTCTCATTGGCAATCATACCACATCTTCTTTTTTTATAATCTCGAGTATATCAGATGCAGGTAATCCTTGATGGACGCGATGATTCAATCAGCGTAAAATATTTATTTTTTATGTTTACCTTCGATCATCAATCTTTATCGTATTGAGATGAATTAAAATACTTAACATACCAGCACGAAATTAACAAATGTTAAATTGACATTTATTCATGAAAATAAAACTTTTTTTCATATATGCTTATCTTTACTTTGACTATATTTGTATGATACTGTTCACTGATTAGCCACCATTTCAAAGAAGACGTTAGATCATCTCCACGTGAATAATATAAAACAACATTCCTTCAACGAACATCCTCCTCCATAATTTGTTTCCGTTCTCAATTTTATCTAAAAGTCCACGAGAGTGTGTCCTTAAAAATATATGGCTTTGTTTATTCAGTTGATTTATTTCTTTTTGAAAAAATGGACTGCATGTTAAGTTATAAAACGTCTCACATAGATAT
Source organism: Mytilus galloprovincialis (assembly GCF_965363235.1). Lineage (NCBI taxonomy): Eukaryota > Metazoa > Mollusca > Bivalvia > Mytilida > Mytilidae > Mytilus > Mytilus galloprovincialis. The sequence continues at coordinate 6,935,908 of NC_134847.1, forward strand.
TTGATAAATCATGATAGTTTATCACCAATATAAAGTAACAATGAATGTTTTAAAGTTCGTTTAAAGAAATACTGTATCAAAAGCTCGAAGGTGGTTTAGAAATGCGTTTGAAAACCGCTACCTAATGTATTTTTAAAGGAAGACGTTATATTATAACATATTGAAAAAAAAAACATATATTAGGAAAAAATCTCTCTAATAAGATCATAGTGAACTGATATGTGTGACAAAAGTACAAACAACGACATACAACACAACTATACACCAAAATACTAAGTAACACGATGCACACATACTCGTGAGTGATCGCATGTGCTCAAACAGTTTAATAAGCAACACGACGGGTGCCACATGTGGAGCAGGGTCTGCTTACCCTTCCGGAGCACCTGCGATCACTCCTAGTTTTTTGGTGGGGTTCGTGTTGTTTATTCTTTAGTTTTCTATGTTGTGTCATGTGTGCTGTTGTTTGTTTGTCTTTTTCATTTTTAGCCATGGCGTTGTCAGTTTGTTTTGGATTTATGAGTTTGACTGTCCCTTTGGTATCTTTCGCCCCTCTTTTAATAAGCAGGTTTTGCCCAACATGTGGCATTCTGAAAACATCATGTAAGGCTTTGGATTTGCGCAAAGTAGTCCAATGTAGTTGATATTTTAAATTGGATTATCAGTTTTATAACTAAATTTTTACAATTAAACAGAATGCAAATATGGCATGATATGATTTTTTGTATCAAGCAGTAAATTGTTGACAATATCTGGTTATACTTTTTAGCTAAGCAAAAACTACAGACCGCTCAGTTGAATTATTTCTATATGTGTTTGATAAACTAAACGTTATACAGCTTTAAAAAATATTCAAGTAAGTATTTGTATTATATGAAACGAAAATAAACAAAGTTGAAGATATGGACTGATAAGATATTGCTCACAATGACAAGTATCAATATAAACACATGTATTAACGATCATAAAACAAATATCTTTATCTCAGTCAAGACAAGGCTCACGTTCACACTTTAACGAAATATGTATTACCGTTCCCTTAGAAATATTTATAACTGTGGCGGGACGTAGCTCACGTTGTCTGTTCACAATATATAAATAAACATTGACGCCATTAAAGAAATATGTATAATATATACGTTTGGTGGGACAAAGCTCACGTTCGCAATGTTTGTGGTTAAATATCGAAGCTCCCAAACATATATTTCACTACTAACTACAATGGATACCGATTGAACCTTAAATGTTTTGCAATGCATACATTACATACTTTTCTCGGTTTAGAATGTAATTTCGTTATACGCAATACAAAGAAATATTAATCCTTCAATGTTAACAGACTAATTATTTAAAGGGTAACAGACCATTCATTGTTGTATAACATTTAAACCAGAAAGTACTTTTAACACATAATATATAACTAATTGATTGAATGCAACAAACTCCTTGACATATTCTCCATTTCCAATCTCAATTTTATTCATACTCGACCAATTCATAATAATGAAATAATAATAAGTAAGGTACTAAATATGCGAGTTACTCTGAAAAAAAAAACCATTTACACATCCAGTTTCAAAATGTTATTACAGCTACTTCAAGTGATTGGTGGTCAATTGTTACATATAATTAATCTATTGTCCGAATTGATGATGATTATACCTATTCATCTTCAACTTTCTTGTTCGGACACATGTATTGGTGTTTTTGGATTTGTCTCATTCCCGTATTTCACCTCTTAACTACAATTTTGTCATTTTGTCTTCGACATATTTGGCTCGGTATCAGATTTTCTATATTTAAAGTGATTAATTGAATGCAAAAAATATAAACATATAGAGCTCATCTTCGTACTGTGTTTTAGATTAGTTAACTTGTTTTGTGAATTTCTAACCTATTTTCAAGTTGTGAGGTCAAATTGTTACCTGCGCTGTCTTTATGAATGCAACCACCTTAAAAGTACTTAAGTGAATTTTCAATGTCAGGCAGTCAACAGCTGACGACCAAACTCACCACACCAGAAAGAAAAAAAAACCAACAAATATTTGTATTTCTGAATGTGTCCGCAACTGGTTGTCGGAAGTAATTAAAAAGATACAAAAAGGTTTCATTTAAACTCTTGAGTCGAAAACACAACCAAAAGACAAACAACAATATTCATAACACAACATTGAAAAACTTAAGACTGAGCAATACGAACCACCAATAACCGATGGTCATAATAGGATGCACGATAGCTTGTCCTGCCATCTTATTGTCATATTGTTTAAAGCCTAAAAAGTAGACGAATGCGGTAAAAGAACTTGAATCATTAAAGAATTACTTTGGCAATTCATATGATGTGATTGAATCAATTGCACATGTGTAGTGATTTTTAAAGTTAAGTATGATCATTCCATGACTGGACAGTGATTTTTCTCTCTCAAGGAAGTCAAATTCTTGAAAACAAAATTGTCACGTTTGTCTTCACAAATCAAGGGACTTTTGATAGATGTATCATAACAGACAACCTTGTTATTGCCATTTGTCCTAGATTTTAGCTCACTGGGAAAGATAAAATGTAGTTTATCTTAAAACTGATGTTATTTAAAACGGTACATTTTTTCTACATGGAACTCTTACTAACTTGCAGACAGTTTCAAATATTTGATTTTCCAAACGTGTAGTCCCGAGGTAATTCTTTGTGCATGTGATGTTTCAATCGGTGTAAAATTTACACTGAATCATCAATCCTTACCTTTCTGAAGAAAATAATTAAAACCAATCAATAATTTAATCATGTTAAAATGCCATGCGATTGTCATTAAATCTGAGGGGCAAAGCTAGCTATAAAACAAGGTTTTATTCATCATTTCTTTACAAGGAAATGCCTGTACCTGTGACAGTTGTTTTAAATTCGAGTTTTGTATTTACGCTTTATTTTTTCTTTATATTTGATAAAGGACTTTCCGTTTTGAGTTAACCTCCTATTTTTGCTATCCTACTTTTTATGTTTCTGCATGCCAATTCAACACTTGTTATTTGATATGTTTATCTTTTCTATGGCTTGACATTTGTATGCTACATTTCTCACTGAATTAACACAAAATTCAACGAAAGCATGGCCTTATCCTTATTTGTGTCTGAAACCCCGAATCTAATTTCAATAAATACGTTTTAGGTATACAATTTATTACTGAGAAGAAGACAACATATATAGAATAAACGATTTTTATAGTTTATAGTGTTAAAGAGAGATGGAAGATACTAAACCCATAAGGCGATGACATACTGAGAACGTCATCATAAAAAGCAAGAAGGACGAAAAGACATATAGCCGTATACAACAATAGAAAACTAAAGACTGAGCAACGTGAATACCACCAAATACCACGTGTTTCAGATGTAAGTACAAACTACATTTGAGCATAAATATAAATGGTAACGGTTTTTTTTAATGTGTACAACACATTGAAAAAATAACAAGCCGAGACTATAATTTATATAGTTAAGGCGTAAAATCACTAATGTAAAGCCCCATTGCTTTCTATGTTAAATTATGCAATTTCAAGCATAAATGGCAACTTTGTCCTAAGTTCAAATAAAGTGGCAGTTATTGCATGTCAAAACTACACCTTATCCTAACTAGAGCTGAAAAATTCCACACACCTTTAATTGCATATTAGAGCGTACTGGTTCCCGGAAGTTTGATAGTACAAAACAGTTACTTCTGATCTGTACAACAGGGCAAATGTACCCTCCAATTAAAATGTCATGTACTTGTTAATTATTCAACAGAACCTCCAACAATGTATCTACAGTAATCCCAAGTCCCTACGCTTTCAGTTGATACCAACACTACCCAATTACCAAGTATTGAAAAAGATACAGCTAGGAACTATTTTGTTTAAAATATGTACTTTTTTCTTGTATGTTCATTCCTCCCAGGCCTGAATTAGTAGTTCTATACCTTAAAAAAGAGACATCAGTTACCGAAGAGATTATCAAACTCTGACAATATTATAACGTAATACATTTGTATTTGAACAGGAGCAATTTCTGAGGTTACCTAGTGTACAAAACAAAACCTATGTTTAGGGTTTATCAAATTTTAAACTGGTTTATGAGTTCAGAATTGAATTTGAATTGAAACATAGTGACCTTTTTAGTTGAACAGATATTTATGAACCCTAACAGATTATACATATTCTCCGAAGATGGTAACAGTCCTTCGAATTAAACAGTCTATACATGTTTAATAAACCGAATAACAAGATAATATTATGCGTAAATATATTTTCTACAAACGCAAGTTTTGCTGTTTTACAATATAAAATATATACTAAGTAAAAGGTTTTAAAGTGTTTATACTATACGGTACAAAAACACTTATAGTTATAGATATGGTCTGATGAGACATATCTCACGTTCACATGTTACAATGTATTGACGCTTCTAAAGAAAACTTTAAACGTTTGGCGAGACAAAGATCACGTTCACAGTAAAGCAATGTTTGTGATTAAACAATGAAGTTCCCAAACACATACTTAATTGCTATAAATACCCATTAAACCTGGAATGTTTGTTGCATTTAATACATCACTTAGTTTTCTCGTTTTAGCATGTTATTTCATAATGCGCCATATGAAATAGATTTATCCTTGAATTTCAACAGACTAATTATTTAAAGGGTAAAACAGACAATACTTTGTCGCACGATACTTAACCAGAAAGTACTTTTCACACAAATAAGTACGTTTTTGAATGCAACAAAAATCTATGTCAGAATTTTTTTTTTATATCAAAATAAAAATAAACATGTAAGAAAGTAGGAAAGTCTGGCGTTTTTCTCATTTAAGTTAATATTATTTTAGTTAATCCATCATGAAAATTTTTCTGAATTGGGGCTGGCTTTTAGTTTGGAATAGGACATATATTTTATCTTTACTTGACTTCAATGTTTGATTTTTAATTATGGTCACCTGAAACTCTCACTTACTGTAGATATATGGCGTTGAAATGGCTTCTTGGACTGAACGGGAGGTCATCATTCATGATAGATCAGTTAAATCTTTGTCTTGTTCAAGTTCTCTGCATGGCAAAAGAAAAAAAATCGATGAATCATCAGGTGGCGTTTTGTTCCTCAACTTTTATTTACAATACTTTTTTACTTTTAATTGTTCGAAATTATTATGGTTTTCTATCCCAGGAATATGTTACGTAAGCTTCGTTTTGGAAACATTTGTTAGAATATAGGGTCCTTAATATCCTTCAACTTCGTCCTATATTTAGCTTTTTAATACTGTTTTTGATGCATGCGTCCCTGATGAGTCTTTTGTAGACAAAAACTCGTCTAGAGCACTAAATTACATGTCTGGTTTGTTTTATTAATATTATTAACAGTGATAATATTGAAGGTTACAAACGAAACCAAAGAAAATTGCATGAACCCCATATAGGAGCGAAGCCTGTTCGTTCGATCTGGTAAACATCGTTGCTCTGCATGCAACATCCGCCTATTGAATTCAAACTCTATCATTGAAAAGTAAAACTATAAAATACCGAACTCCAAGGAACATTCAAATAGGAAAGTCCTTGATCAAATGGCAAACTCAAAAACTCAAACACATAAATAAAGGCAACAGTAGTAAACCGCTGTTCAAAATTCATAAATCGATAGAGGAAAAACAAATCCGGGTTACAAACTAAATCTGAGGGAAACGTATCAAATATAAGAGAACTCCGACACAACAGCGAAATGTGACACACACAGAAACGAACTATAATGTAACAATGGCCATTTTCCTGACTTGGTAAAGGGCATTTTATGAAAAATGGAGGGTTGAACTAAAACGAATGGAAAACAAATGTCATATTCCTGAATTGGTTCAGGCATTTCCTTTTGTAGAAAATGATGGATTAAACCTGGTTTTATATCTAGCTATACCTTTCATGACTTTCGCATAAAATTCACTTATATTTACAACAATGTTTGAAGAACACAAATAGACATTATAGGTAAAAATGTGAAAAATAGGAGGTACAGCAGTCAATAATATATTTTAAAATAAAATTAATGAACTTTGCAGGATGCCTTTTTTGGTTTTCTCCTTACGAAGTTTCTCTGCGAATGTTACTTCTGCGTGCAAAATCAATTTGAATAGCAGTGGTGCACAGTAATTAACCATTGTAATAAGCATTGTCTGCTGTATTATCTATCCAACAAAATATGTTGTCGATCATGAAGTAAGTCCAGTATTATGATGATAATACCCTCAGTGTTTTTTTTCAACAATATATGTTGGGGTTCGTGTTGCTTAGTCTTTAGTTTTCTATGTTAGGTCATGTGTACTATTATTTGTCTGTTTTTATTTTTCATTTTTAGCCATGACGTTGTCAGTTTGTTTTCGATATATGAGTTTGACTGTCCCTCTGGTATCTTTCGCCTTTCTTTCATTACAAATGAAAGTTTGTTATTACCTTAAACAAGCAATATGTATCTCAGAATCATGTTTATAATTTTAGATAGTGTTAAAAAGTGGTCACAATTCTAAAAAGGCTATCGTTATTGACATGGGCCAGGAAATACTACCGTGCTACCTTTAAAAATGGTGAAGATGAAATCATCCCTTCATTAATTTTACGGACGCCATCACGAGTTCCTTGGCCGTTATGGAATAACCGTTTCACAAATGATATCGGATATGTTCTTTACGTCGTAACTACAATCCCCTTCCCTTTCATGAATGTGACCTACCGAATTAGACTATTTACCGGATTAGTTATAACATTAGCAACACGATCGGTGCCAAATGTGGAGCAGGATATGCTTACCCTTCCGGAGTACCTGAGATCACCCCTAGTTTTTGGTGGGGTTCTGTTTGTCTTTTTTCAATTTTAGCCATGGCGTTGTCAGTTCGTTTTCGATCTATGAGTTTGACTGTTACTCTGGTATCTTTCGCCCTTCTTTCATCACAAATGAAAGTGTGTTATTACCTAAAACAAGAAATATGTATCTCAGAATCATGGTTAGAATTTTAGACAGTAATAAAACGAGATGAAAATGCCAAAAAATGGCTATCATTATCAATATAGGTCAGGAAATATTATCGTGCCACCTTAAGATAGAATACTCTTTTCGATGGTTGTGCTGTTCATCGTCATATGGCAAACACTAAGTGATGACATGAATTTATTATTAGTCATTACTGTACCATTTGTGATCACATAGATGCTGAAACAATAAATTTCATGCTAAAACTTTTACACGTTGCGCATAATTATTATTTAGTCAGGAAAATGTCTATATAAGTATCCGCTTTGTTATAGTAAACGATAGCACGACTTTTTATGTGTCCTGTTATAAATTCATACTATTCAATACATGTATGATACAGAAATATACATGTTTATTCTGTACTGAATAAATTACTTTAGCATATTTGTACCATAGAAGCATACATGAGTGTTTAGATATAGTCTTACAAAGTAAGACGTGAATATTGTTATCGGTACTGGCATGAACATACGGATTTTATGTGTTATTAAAATTTGCAGTTACAAAATGATAGAAAATATTATAAATTAAGGAATGTAGCGTCACTGATGAGTCTTGTGTAGACGAAACGCGCGTCTGGCGTATAAAATTATAATCCTGGTACTTTTGATAACTATATCTCCCTCATGCAAAGCTCTGATTCTTTTCAATGATTTGGCTATACTTTTTGGACCTTTTGGATTTTAGCAGCTCTCTTCATCTTTTATATAAGCTTTGGATTTCAAATATTTTGGCCACGAGCATGACTGAAGAGACATGTATTGTCGAAATGCGCATCTGGTGCAAGAAAATTGGTACCGTTAATTTTATTGTTATTTATGTGATGTATTCTTGGAGAAGGAAAGGAAAACATATATATAAAACAATCCACCAAAATGACAAAAGGGTCAAATAACACCAAAACAATCAATGTATAGTGTACGCCTCTGGCTTTTCCTAGGACATGCATTAAGATAATTTGCAATTAAATTTTAAAACATCATTCTCACTTATGGGGAAGAACTTGTACCGTTTGATGTTTTTTCTTAAGCTTTGATTGTTAATATGTTTTTTAATTCTTATTTGAAATAATAAGAATTGTTTTTCTCAACATTTGTTCTCCTTGCATACGCAGTTATTAAAATCAGCATTGGTATTTTCGAAATTTCAATAGGGAATATTTTTTAATACGATACAATTGATTTATTATTTCCTTTGAGGTAATATTGGTGTCTTTCGCCATCTCCGATTGTGAATAACAAAGAACCTAAGGTCCAGATTTTCAATCAAGTTAGCTCGTTTTGAGGCAGAAATGCAAACAACTATGGTGAATTTTTATTTGAAAAAAAAAACAATCTTATAAGATTTGACGTATAAATATTTTTACAGGCGTAGATTAGTCTTGTTTGATTTTTAAATCATTTAAATTGGCATTCTAATGGGACCTAACTCTGAAGTAGTGCATTGTTTAAAGGTATCTTCATGAAAAGTTGATATTTCATATTTTAGCCGAGAAAAATGTACGATGACCCTATCTTTTCTTTTGATATTCTCAAAACATGTTTTAAATCTATCTCCTTGTATTTTATTATACTTATTGAGCTTCTTATCACATAATGATGTTTTTCCCCTTTATAATCTATACATAATGTGCCAATCATTTTGCCACATCCTGAAGCTTGTGGAAATGCTCGGTGACCTATAATTTTTATTATCGATATTCATCCTTTTTGATCGTATCACAATATATACTACGTTTTGACAAAGTCTGAACAAATTCTATTAGTTTTATTATACTCCCATAACACCTTAAAAGTACCCACATACAATTAATATTTTATATCATCTATTATCGCCTGTAACTTCTTTATGTTCCTTGAAGAAAAAACCTAGACGTTAGCTTTAAACAGATTTATTCTCCAATCTTTTATTTTTACATAATTTGTGAATAAGGAAGTATTACAGAAGTCTACATACTCTTTAATATCATATGAGTTGTGAGATTTATAAACCCTGGGCAGATGAATATGATGTATAACTGTCTATGTGAGGTAAACATATCTGATTGATACCACAGTAGTCCGGATGTTGTTGTTTCCAATCCGAGAGGATATAAAAATGAGATATAAGTACTCGAAAACATCAAATGTCGAAAAACCGAATATATTAACAACAATTTAAACAACACTACACAGAAAACTAAAGACCGAACAGTACAAACCCTTTCGAAACCCAAGGACCACAGGATGAGGTGCTCCGTATCGACACGCATATCCATACTCCACATTTATTATCCTCATAGAAACCTTACATTTGGATCTAAGTCGCAAACTTTGATCTCGGAATCGATAAAAATGAAGATGGCATGGTGGCTTTGATGATTCGAGCACGTCCGGTCAACAAAACATGATTGTGTGTGTAAACTGTTTGAAGAGATCAGTATATATCTAAATACAACGTTGAGGTGAAAAGATAAATTTAAAACAAAAGTATAATAGCAAGAAATGGAAATAGGATGACAGACATCCTGCTCCCTCTAATTTCGAATAAAAATTAAACGTACATGTTTATTTAATTTTGTTACATGATTAACCGAAAGAAATATTGTTGATTTTAATCAAGTTATTCCATCTTAATGAGGATGAGTTGCTGATACTTAATGAAAAGGTTAAAACGTATTATTAAGGACTTCCGGTTTCTATATTTTTATCTCGTACTTTAAATTGAAGATGTGGTTTCCTGTTAACAACCATAAGTGTTCATCATTCGAATGTGTTCTCTATTTATATACAAAAAAGTAAGCTAATATGTTGCCGACACTTGATTTTAATGTTAAAACGTATATTTAGAAGGACATCCGATTTACATATTTTTGTCTCATAATTTAAATCAACGATGTGGTTTCCTGTTAAAAACATATTTTTGTAATGCGACCTTCAACTGTAGTCTTTTTTATTCATAAAATTAAACAATCATTGACTTTTCTGTTTATAGGTATAGCACATGTTATCGTTATGATATTTTTATTAACACTTATTTAATCAAGGGGGACTCGGTAAAATATTTTAATAAAACTTATCCTCACTTATTTATCAACAATACTTCGAGGCAATTAAGGGCCCATGTGGCCTAGTGGTCTGAATAGTCAAACTACTGCATTATTTTCCTGTCAACTTTTGAAGTTGTAAGTTCGAATCTTGCACGTGGCAGATGCGCTCGTTTACAATCTTAATTGACTACGATTGTAAGTTTTCCTACCGAAGGTCGGTAGCTTTTTCCGGAATCTCACCTCCATCACAAAAAAAGACAGCCACGAAATGACAACCTAACACTAAGAGTGTCGTTAAACATTTTCGTCTACAGAAGACTCATCAGTGACTCTCGAATAAAAACATTATCAGACCAAATAGTGTTCGCATTTGAACAACATTAAAGATTAAAGACCAATCATTTCAAACAGCTACGGTAGTCATCCTTCGATGTAAAATAATTAGTATTTCGAACAATACATACATTTTTGAATTTATCAGAACATCACAGTAGATACAGACGATAGCAATGTCTCATTGTTAACATGGTTTTCTTTTGTATTGCTTATATTTCTCTAAATGAGAAATCTACTGCACATCGTTTCTTAAACATTTGTGGTTCTTGGCAACGATATCAATTGCGAGATTTCTCATTTTTTCTATATTTGGTTTTCAATGATTTTCATGTACACGCGCTACTCGCATTCTAATATTACAAGGCTCGTATTTTGATGACTTTATTCCTGTACCATGCTGTTATCAGCATTTTAAACAAACAGTCGCATCTCCCTCAGTCAGAATTGACCTTAGATGAACTATTTTAGGTCTCTTTTGTCAAATAGCTCGTCAGCTGGTTCAATTCTTATATATCCATGGCTTACAAATATTTCGATTTAACCTGTCCTGATGAAGGTAAATCCAGAGAAGCACTTTGAACGCATGAAATTAAAGTGTAATTTTCATTTTTTTTTTACAGCACTTGGTCGATACCGCTGTTGGTGGACTATGAGTCCCCAATGGTATTATCACCTCAGCATTCAGTACTTCGTTTTTGAATTGATTTATAACACCCCCTTCTTACATTGTCGACTTCTGATCATTAGAAATTATAAAGAAACTAAAGTTTCAACTCCCAATGGTTGATCTATTTTTGAGTTGTTATTGGTCATATAGCCCTTCAACTGTTTCGATTCTCATACGTACTTCTACAAATGTTCGGCATTAATGCAGGTAAATCTAGAAAGTTCTACTGATGCATGAAATTCATAAAATTCTGTTCTCATTTATTTAAATGTACGATCATACTGTTGTAATAGCTTATACTTTTTAAATCAAGCAACAGAGAACCGCGGTGTAGTTATTAGTGCATCGAACTACTAACACAAAGGTTCCTAGTTTGATTCCCGTTCCGGGACGAAAATTTCAGGGATTGATTTTCGACTCTCCCTTGACACTTTTGGCGAGTTTGGTCTTGAGGAAAGGAGGATAATCCGTCGGAAGGGGACGATAAATGGCTGAACCGTGTTAAGAGAGAGCCATATACCTTACACGTTAAAGACACCTACACGCTACAAGGCAGCATTCGCACCTGCAAAGTGGAAAGGGATTAATATAAGTTGCAAACATGTTTCCCAATCCACTATAAATAAATATGTTTAAACCAAATCAAGCAACCTGATTCCTGATTTAAAAATGTGGTAGTCATCTTCTTTGATTTAATATCAGCCATTTCGATCACGTTGATGAAGCTAAATTTGTACTTATGAAAATGTCACGATTTCCATTAAGAATAAAAATCTGATTTTCACTACGTAACATAATTACAATAAATCTCTGCTAAATATAGAAGTGTTCAATATAAAGTAAATAATATTTTCTTTGCTGAGGAATGTGAGTTCTAATATATAAAGGATTGTCTCATTGAAGTACATTGCAAAATATATATTCGCTCAAAACATCGGCAGGAAGGTAATTGTTAACCGACAATAGCAACATCAACATATCGTTATATAAATCATATCCATTTTCAGGTACATATACTTTCGAGTATTACGATTATTTATTTACTACGGAAAATGCCATTTAGAGTCCATTTTGAGTGAGTACAACAGTTTTATAGACTGGGTAAAGGGGGATTAAATTTCTTCGTTACTCTTTTTCTTTTTTAGCCATGGCGTTGTCAGTTTATTTTTTATCTTTGACTTTGACTGTTCCTTTGGTACCTTTCGCCACTCCTTGACTTGCTTTGAAATAGCAATCTGATTGTTCTGTCTTCACGATTTAAAGTAGAAATTATATGAAGCTTTTTATAGGACCTTGCACTCTTTACAAAATATCAAATTTCCACCTACAAATCAACATTGCAATAATTATAAGGCACGGCGAGAATTAAAACAAACACTATCATGGATGATATAAAAATAACAAAAGAGCTTTACTTTTAATTATTTTCTTGACTGAAAACAAGGAAATAACAATTAAAAGGTAATTAAGAAACTAATAGTTTGTGTAGAAAGGTAATTCATAAAACGTTCAAGTTAATGCGTCCATAGACTTTCTAAGGGTAACTTGGTACAGGGAAGTTATGATCACAATGTCAAGCATAGCAAGACAATTTAAATCAACAGTATTTACGTGTATGTTCCTAGCTATGAGCCAGTACTAGAATGATTGATATTTGTTGCTTTCCGACATTGTTGTTATTTGATTATTATTTTAAGATTAACTCAGGTTTTATGTTTTCTCTTTTGCAATGATTCATATTTTATCATTCAGGCTGATATATTTTATTAACGGTATTGGTTTTGCTTAAAGTTGAATGCTATACACCGACCAATATTTATCACATCATTGTCTTTTGTTTTTGTAGATTTTGTTCGTATTGACAATCGTACTGCACCTTTTTTTGAAAAAAAATATCCATAATGCTAATATATTTTTTATTACAAAGCAATTTTCAGCTTTATATTTTTGTTGCTGACATTTGTTCTCTTTTTGAAGAACAGCAAACTTAAATATTATAATAAAAGAGAGTTCAAAGATACCAAAGGAACATTTACGACAAAAGAGATGATTTCAGATTTCCAATTGTGAACTTTCCATTTCAAAGTAGCAACATTCCAGCAGCACTTGCATACGGGGTATATATCTCCCAATTGATACGATATTCCCGTGCTTGCATTTCCTATCATGATTTTCTTGATAGAGGATTGCTGCTCACAAGGAAGCTATTAAACCAAGAGTTTCAAATGGTGAAGTTAAAATCATCCTTCGTAAATTTTACGGACGTCATCACGAGTTGGTTGACCATTATGGAATAGCCGTTTCACAAATGATATCGGATATGTTCCTTACGTCGTAACTGGTATCTTTCGTCCCTCTTTTAAACTCATAATTGAAAAGAAAACTACTTTGTAAAATAAATGGGTATATAACCAATGAACAACAGTATACAAAACCCAACATAGAAAGCCTGAGTAACACGAATCCCGCCAAATCCAGGAATGGTTTCATGTGCTCCAGAAGAGAAAGAAAATCTTTCTCCGCATGCTACCAATGTAAAATAAATTGATAATTTATATCAATAATTAGGCATTCACTATAGCAGATTGATAACTAACTCTAGTCTTAAACTAAGGCACAAAAAGCGTTAGAAAGTCCGTTAACAAATGGCAAAACCAAAGCTCAACAACATCAAACGAATAGAAAGTTAATGTCACATTCCTGACTTGGCAAAAGCATTTGCTAATGTAGAAAAAGTTATATAACAAAAATACCTAACTCCTCGGAAAATCTAAACGGAAAGTCCGTAATCAAATGGCAAAATTTAAAACTCACACCCATCAAACGAATGGATTACAACTTTCTGACTTCGTACAGGCATTTTCTGATGTAGAAAATGAGGATTAAACCTGGTTTTAAAGCTAGCTAAACCTCAAATTATATGACAGCCGCATAAATTAAATTATAACAACAATGTGTGAGCAAAAAATAAACCAGACATAATAGATAAAGGAGTCAAACATTATAAGTTATAGGTTTGCTACTGACCCTCTACGGATCTATAGAGGGTTAGTAAAATCCATAAGGGGTGAGACCGTAGGCCGAGTCCCCTATGGATTTTAAACACCCTCTATGGATTCGTAGGGGGTCAGTAGTGATCCGTATAACGAATCTATCGCACGCAGGACTTTTCCTGCTGCGTTTTGTAGAAAAATAAACAATGAAATACAACAACATCAATAGACGCCGTCACCATTAACAGTAGGACATGATGTCATGAACCCCCTACGGTCTCATAGGGGGTCACCACGTGACGGCACTAAACCAATCACAACGTGATATTTTACCCGCGGTGCGATAAAGGAGTACAGCCGTCAACATTATGTTAAAATCTTAATGACTATAAAACAAAATATTGCATGTCAACACTCTATAGATAGAGCACCTAAACAAAAATGAAAGGCAAGGATGAAATAACTTGTTCTTTTCCTGAAACTCGACTGAAAATTTAGAATAGAAACAGTATTGTTACGACAAACATTAGACGACGCTGTTACCTTACAAATAGCCAGGGTCTCTTATAGATGATGTGTTTCCCTCGGTTTTAGTTTTTTACCTTATTTTTTTTCTCTTAATCAGTTTATGACTTATGCTCTTCAACGTCGTACTTTATTTGGCCTTTTTAACGTTTTGGATTGGAGCGTCACTGATGAGTCTTTTGTAGCCGAAACGCGCGTCTTGTGTTAATACAAAATTGTATCCTGGTATCTATGATGAGTCTATTTATGGACAGCGGTTTACTACTGTTGCCTTTATTCATAAATGAATACATAATTGTATAGTAACAAACCAAATAAAAAAGAACGACAAAAAATCTATCAACAAATCGTCAAATATAGCCGGCTTTGACCTTTGTATGCAAGACGCGCGTTTCTATAACTAGAGGCTCTAAAGAGCCTGTATCGCTTTTGTTTGGTTTTTGAAATTATATAGAAAAAAAAAAAAAAAAAATTTGGCTACAAAGTAACAACACTTGGCCAGTACCTCAAAAGGAAATGAACAAACCTGTTTGGTTTCAATTAAGTGGTTCTCTAAAGGAAGAAATTTGTATGTATTTTCCATAGGGTCCTATGTAAAACTAAGTCCCCCGTTTGGGTCATCTTGCATGATGGATTGGCTACAAAGTAACACCACTTGGTCAGCACCTCATAAGGAACATTCAGGCCATATTTGGTTTCATTCCATTCAATGGTTCTCTACAAGAAGTTTAAAATGTAAAAAGTTAAAGACGACGGACGACGACGACGACTGACGCCAAGTGATGAGAAAAGCTCACTTGGTCCTTGGGGCCAGGTGAGCTAAAAAAGCATACGCATGAGCGCTTTATCCTTAATATGATACAGTCATATAATAAGATATTCTGGACTGCATACACTTAATGACCTTTTTATTCTTAACAAAGTAAACAAGATTACACTGTTGACCATAACAGTTATAATCCAATCTTCCTTCAAGTACAGAAGTGATGACAATAATGATCGAGTTAACGAGTCTCAAGCGTCTGTGTTCCTTGTGACATTTTCCTAAGTGGCTTACTTATTATTGATTTCTGTAAGAATATCTATTTATAGGTTCAACCTTTAAGAGAAAATGATCTACTTATTTGCTTTATTCAGAGTTTATGAAGTTAACAGTTTTGTTTACTTCCTAAATGACAATCTTGGTAAAATTCAAAGAGAATAAAAACAGGATAAAACAGAACGGATAACAGTGTAAAGGGTTTGTTTTATTGTGTCTGTCATGTTATCATGTCAATAGGTAATTGTTTGTTGTGATTCGAACATGTAGAAGTCGCGATTAACTAATTTCTAATATATATTGAGGAACAATTGTGTCCGATATAACATGTAAGTGGGAAACGTTTCAAGAACGAAGCAGGATAAACAATGTATTTCTTAAAGAAAGTACAATTGTTAAGAATGGCAACATCCGTCTGTAAGATATACTAATCTTACAAGTTACTAGTAACTGAGGACTTTGAAAGTAAATTAGGTTCTAAAATATGAGATTCAAGATTGAAAAGACATAGAATTCATAATGTTTTAGTTACTTTATGAAAACGAAATAAAGGTAATGCACGATCTAAAGCAAAGATTGATTCCCTATAGCGCATTTTCTTTAACAAGCGGGGAAGACGTATTGATTCAATTTTAGAGTTAACAGTGACAATTCATCCATATGAAACATGCAATTCTGATTTAATTGTGAATATACTAAAATCAGTTTTGAAATTAATATTTTTAGTTGGTGTTTTTTATAACTTTGATTGTTTTCCCCTTATGACAAGTGACTATGCACTGTTTATGAATTTGTCGACTTCGATGCAACCACTTTGTGAATAATTTATGAATTTATACCGGACTTATTATTCATCCTACACTGATAAAGTTGGTTATTGATCTATGAAATTGTGCTGCATGTACTTTTCACCTGATTGAAATAGATTTCCTGTCTGTATCCTATATGCACTCCAGTGATGCAATAACGATAACTCTCCAAAAATATCAGGATTATGATTTGATACACTAGATGAGCGATTCGTGTACACTAAGACGTGTATCAGATGCGCTCAGTCCACCACGAGTTTGAAAGCTACATCATATGAGAAATTAAAGTGCATTTAAAAGAAATTAAAATCGAAAATGGGAGCCAAATATTGGGCGGTAAAATAAAATTCCAAAAATATACAAGCTGGCATCTGATTACGACTACTTAGAGTAGTAGTATACCGATGTAAAACTAATGCTATACATTGTATGTCAATTTACAAAAACGACAACCGGCTTATGTATGATATAATGGCTTCTTACGATGGTATTTCGATTATAAACCAACACCAGATCTCTATAATTACACAAAGATATCAAACTCATGATTTATGACGCTTTCTTATTGTAGTATTCCATAGAACAACCACCGCCACATGTAGAGGACCAAACAACTCATCAAAGGAACTTAATGTGTGATTTACTACGCATATTAGAATTCGTATTCCATTGAACAACCACTGCCATATGTACAAGCCCTAAAAGAAACCAGATATATGATTCAATACTCTTCTTAAATGAAAATGCATGTGAAAAGTCAGGAATATGACAGTTGTTATCAATTTGTTTGAAGTTTTTGAGCTTTTGATTTTGCCGTTTTATTAGAGACTTTTCTTTTTGAATTTGCCTCGGAGTTCCATATTTTTGTGATTTTACTTTTCTCTTACCTTTTCCATTGCAATTGATTTAGAAAAAAGCCATGCAAACCCTGCACTTTAATCTGTCATATAATGTACACTTCTGACAATATATTTTAAAGAAGCAAAACATATCGTATAGTTTTGTATTTTTGGAATTACTACACTGTAATTTACAGTTCCCATGTATTAAAATAAATATTTAAAGCAGTGAATATACTAAATACACTGTATACACCTGGTTTCTGCTTTCGTGATAAATAATCATAATAGTTAACAGGATGTCTGGAAAACGTCCAAAAATAGCAAAAGGTAATAACAAAATATGTTTTATGTCAAAATCTATACAATATATCTCACGTATAATCTGATTACTGTTTAGAAAATTGTTACTTGGATAAAACTAGATGTCATGTTAATCATTCTTTAAAACAGTAAAAGGCAACTTCATTAGAACTCGTGTGGAAAGATGTCTCATTGGCAATCATACTACAACTCTTATTTTTATAAAAACAAAGATTTAATGCTGAAACCTTTAACAACGACGTTTAGTGATAAATATTCACTTAGAAGCTATATATATGCTCCTAAAAAGAGGCCACGTAGCTTCACTACACTACATGAACCCAAGTCTTTGTATGTGTAATCAATCATTGTATAAAATGTAAAAATCAACGTCCACTGTAAGTTTAGTTTCACAATGTCGAACAACGGTTTACTGCCCTGTACCAAGTCAGGAAAATGGCCATTGTTACATTATAGTTCGTTTCTGTTGGTGTTGTGTTTCTGTTGTGTAAAAAGTAAAAACACAAAAATACTGAACTCCGAGGAAAATTCAAAAAGGAAAATCAAAAATCAAAAGGCAAAATCAAAAGTCCAAACACATCAAACGAATGGATAACAACTGTCATATTCCTGACTTGGTACAGGCATTTTCTAATGTAGAAAATGGTGGATTGAACCTGGTTTTATAGCTAGCTAAACCTCTCACTTGTATGACAGTCGCATCAAATTCCATTACATTGCCAACGATGCATGAACTAAACAAACATACTCAAAGAGTAAAAATGTCAAAAATATGGGTACAACAGTCAATATTGTGTTATCATCTTAATATCACTATTAATGTGTCGTAGTTCTCTTATATTTGATACATTTCCCTCAGTTTAAGCTTGTAAACCGGATTTTTTTTTTCTCTATCGATTTATGAATTTCGAACAGCGCTTTACTACAGTTGCCTTTATCTAGAATGTCCTCTAATGTAGTCAGAAATTTTCTTTATTTTTGGCACACAAAAGTACAAAAACACACTAGTATATTTTGTTGTATGCACAGTAAAACCTATCTAAGCAAAAAGTGAAATCCAAAAAAAACTGAACTCCGAACAATTCCAAACGGAAAGTACCTAATCGAATGGCAAAATCTAAAGCCTAAACACACCAACGGAATGGATAACTATTGTCATATTCCTGACTTGGTATAGGCATTTTCTTCTGTAGAAAATGGTGGATTGAACCTGGGTTTATAGCTAGCTCAGTGAGGCGGTAGATTTCATTGGTTATGGCAGGTTTTTAGTTGACATAGATCTACTACAAATAAATATGTACTAGTATTAAAGATCACTAAGCAAGAGTTCAGATAAGATACATCGCAACAGCAATTACAGCTTCGATCAGGTTTTGATTACGACATTTTTATTTTGGTTTGCAAGGGGTCATTCTTTTATATGTTTTTTTTTATATTAAGGTAATTGTATCTATTTATATCTTTGCCCAATATATTCTATTGTTTATAGAAATACCCAATTATTATTTAATCTAAATACTTTTGTCTATTTTGTCTGTGCGTTGTTTTTATTGACTATTAAATTTTTCTTTAGTATTGGTCCATTATTCTCTAGTCTGTAAACGCCACCCAGACCCTCGTTTATGCATAAATAACGGAATGTCTGAGTTTCTTATAATATTACTAAGTGGCATTGTTATTGATGTTTGTGTTTCTATTAATGGACACGACTGATCTAATATCCTTACAGAAAATCTCTGGGATTGGCAGTTCCTTCTTTCTTGATAATTGGAAGTATATAAATCTAGGGAAGGTAATTTAATTATAGTCCGGAACCAATTAAACGGTTCTGTACTGTGATTTGCTAATGGATTAGAGATCATTTATAGAATTTGAGACTGATGGCAGAACAGTGATGAACTGATTATTGGTAACCGACTTGTGGTACATTTTCATTCATATATCTAGGAAGATGTTCTCCGGTACTATAGCAAGTCAGGAATATGACAAATGTTATCCATTTGTTTGATATGTTTGGTGTGTTTGAGCTTTTGATTTTGCCATTTGCGAAGGGACTGTCCGTTTAAATCTTTCCGGGAGTTCGTTTTGTTTTTGTTACTTCTATATTTGCAATAAATTTCTAGATCTAGTAGACACTTGATCTTCATATACATCAGTTTTCATCTTCTTTTTTTAAACTCTAATGTCTACCTATAGATGTGTTTTTTTGTTTGGTTTGTTTTAATAGTTTAGGTTTGAAACAATTAAAATGAAAATATGTAATATAATTACAATCATATCCACAGAAAGGTAAAATCCGATAACTCATAAGGATATTGAGTTGATATAACTGATTTTAAGTACTAGTAAAATTGATGAGGTGTTGGTACTGACAAACTGGCAAAAGCAAATATACAATGTATATATAAACAAGTAACAACTCTACGACATATCCACCCATTGGATCACCATCCGTCCATTTGATCACCATCCATCCATTGGATCACCGTCCATCCGTTGATTAACTATCCATCCATTGGATCACCATCCACCCATTTGATCACCATCCATCCGTTGGATAACCATCCATCCATTGGATCACCATCCGTCCATTTGATCACCATCCACCCATTGGATAACCATCCATCCATGTGATCACCATCCACCCATTGGATCACCATCCATCCGTTGGATAACCATCCATCCATTGGATCACCATCCATCCATTGAATCACCATCCATCCATTGGATAACCATCCATCCATTGGATCACCATCATTGGATCACCATCCATCCATTGGATCACCATCCATCCATTGGATAACCATCCACCGATTTGATCATCATCTACCCATTGGATCACCATCCATCCGTTGGATAACCATCCATCCATTGGATCACCATCCATCCATTGGATCACCATCCATCCGTTGGATAACCATCCATCCATTGGATCACAATCCATCCATTGGATCACCATCCAACCATTGGATAACTAGTGAATGTGATACACGGCTGAAAACACATATTATATTCATATTTGTTCTAAATACCAGCACAACAATGTTAAATCTGTATATTTGAGGAAGGAAATTATTTTTCTTCCTTCGCTGGCATTTCAACTCATTCTATTTGGATATCGAACCAACAACCCCGGCACTGTAGAAAACTTTGCCACCTAGACTGAACTAAAAACTCAGCTTACGCTTGCCCAGTGTTACATGTACCTATTCTCGTCAGTAGAATCTATAGTTGTAACACAGTACATGATATAATACTCAGAATCGGTTGAAGTTTTGCTCGTTGCATGTACGTATGATGGTATGTATAAATGTACTTTTCATTTTGAAATAGAAGACTTGTTTGTACTCCAAAGAAAACTGAAGTACATGTATATGTTGATGTTTTAACAATATTACATTTTACATCTCTCTAAGAACATGAAGTGGTGGGTAATGAAGATTAATGGTTTGTTTACTCATCTTCAGCTATTAAAAATAAGAATTTATTTAGGAAACGAATAACTTGAAATCACTTAGTGTTTTCGTAACACTTTAATCACTTAACCTCATTCTGTATTAACCTTGAAAAACATCTTCTTTTTTTTTCTCTTTAATGTTGTAATTAATTCCGGAAGAACATGCTCGTTTCAGTTACGTAATTTTCGTTCAATGGTACATGTAGTAACGAGGGTCTACATAGGAATCCTTCATTTCTGTATAAACCTTTAAAATTAGGTAATCTTACAATTTTCTTCATATTTTTGTTCCTTGTTCTTTATTCCCTTATTTTCTATTCTCTATACTTTATAACCCCATTATTCTCTGTTATTGATCTTTTAGCACTTGCAAGTCAATGTTCATCAGTGGTAATTTTGCTAGGTAATTTTGAAAAAATTGAACTAAACTAGCTGCTAAAAGCTACCTATTATTTCACCTTTCCACTTTAATTAATCATAGAACAAAAACTATCGTATTTCAAATCAGTTTTACATCAGTTCTATAAATGTTCTTTTGAAACAGAAATGAATTATAATTCCCTTCTCTTTTTTTTAATCTACTAGTATTTCACAGTTTATGCCTTTAACATTCACAAATCTACATGGCCCCGAAGGGACACTAGATTACGATATAAAAAAAATGAGATAACGTTAAAATTAATCGTGATAATAATATAATTAATCGAGATAACGATATGCTTAATCAACGTTTTTATATATATACTTAATCAAAATGACAATGTTATAAATCGATATATCGATATAATAAATCGACTGTTCTGACAGCATCTTTCAGTGTATGGAGCTAATTTACAGAATATGTGATCATTAATCAACGTCATGCTATACTAGAAATATTAGACGGAAAGTACTCCTCATTGACCGCTCATTTAGCAAAATATACAAAAACAACGTACTTTTGTGTGTTTTTGTTTTAGTTTTCAATGTTCATAATATTAAGTAGTGTTTTATAAAGATTGATGAACTTGTTTACTGATATCTTAGAAGTTGAAACTTTATTTTGAAATTAATCATATGAAATGACATGGCTTTTATAGTCATTGAACTATTTCTACATCTTTCGTGCCACGCAGTGGACGAAACGATTGCAATATACCATTATTTTGCTGTGACAATGTCTGTCATTTTGTGACAGTATTTATAACTTTATTTGTGTTGATATATTGTTGGTTTAAAGTCTATTTCATGCGATGAAAGACCCTTCTTATTGCATATACTAGTACTCTAAATGTATAGATTACTATAGAGTACTAGTATATGCAATAAGAAGGGTCTTTTTGTCATTTTTATTAAGTATATATATAAAAACATTGATTAAGCATATCGTTATCTCGATTAATTATATCGTTATCTCGATAAATTATATCGTTACCCCGATTAATTATATCGTTATCACGATTCATTTTATCGTTATCTCAATTTTTTATATCGTAATCTAGTGTCCCTTCGGGGCCATGTAGATTTGAATGTTAAAGGCATAAACCAAATATGTACGAAAGGCAAAATCCGCAATTAAATGATTTGTGCACATGCTAACATAAGAAGAGGCAAAAGTAAAATGTCATTATCAAGATATGTGTATATACCCAAAATAAAAAAGGACGAATGTGAAACAAATCCTTTTTTTTATTTAAAGACATTTGCACATGTGAGCAACACATACCAAAGAAAATTAAAGCTTTGGAAGATTCGAATGCACACGAAACCAATTATATTCGGTGTCCATGAAGTGTTAGCAAACTCGCTTATAACTTCTTCCTTTGTTGTTGTATAAACCAAAAGATGAATATTTTTTCAAAAAGATCTTTCAAATTCTTTAATATTTATCTTTTTCTGTTCTATACAAATTTTATTTATTTTGACACATTATTTATGTTTTCTGTTGCCCTCCATATTATATAAGTAACCTCCAAGTCATAAAAAATTCTGCCCGAAAGTGGAAAATCGACCAATCGACAAATTAAAGTCATAAAAAACCTCAAATTACAAAAAAAAAATATGCATATGTTTTTATCTAAGAATTGAATGCTTCTTTTTGTAACTTCATAGGGGTGTAAAAGCGTTGACCGAAGTACATTTTGTATGAAGCGCGGATCCGCGCTTCATACTAAAATTGTGCGCACGGTCAACGCTTTTACAACGGTTACCCTATGAAGTTACAAAAAGAAGCATTCAATACTTATAGTTACAATTTTTTAGCAATGATCATGAAAACACGAATTTTATTATTGTTTTATTTAATTCACCTGTGCACTTAATTGTGGGACCACGTGTTATCATGAATGAAAAGTTTTATTGAGTAATGCAATTGCTTACGGAATAACACGTGATGTGCAGTTAACCAATCAGAATAAAGTATGATAATGAAACATACATCTAATGTAATTATAACTAAATGGACAGTGTTTATTATACATGTACAACTTATGTACAAATACTTTTTTTCTGAGGAAAATTCTATAAGAATCACTTTTAAAAGAAGTTTACATATTTTCAATTGCTTCCTTCCAGAAAGAAATTCGCCTACATATCTTCCGTATGCATAGTAACCTGAGAGTAACCCTTCTCGTAAAAATCCGGTGATCGCCAATACGCATGGATCTGCCATTGAAATAAACAATTATCTGATTGTACATGTTAAACACGTGCTCAATACCCAGTTTCGAATCCAGGGGGGGGGGGGGGGGGGTCCGGGGTTGGAACCCCCCTTTTTTTGGCCGATCAATGCATTTGAATGGGAGCATATAGTTGGAACCCCCCTTTACTCTGTGTTGGGAACCCCCCTTTTTTAAATGGCTGGTTCCGCCACTGATACCCATGCTTTTTGTTATTTGTTTACTAGAAGGTGACAATCGGTAAACTTCGGCTTCAAAACACGGCATTTAATGAGCAGCCATATTTGTTAAATCATAACAGACAGAGAGAAAAAAAATTGACGATTAAACGATATATTTGCGTAAAAAATGAGAAAATCGTGCACAAAGGACTAAGTTTATGATATATACACGCATTGGTTCAAGAATTGGAGAAACATTATTTTTCACCACTCGTTTCATACATGACTTTAAGTTATAATACTGTATGATTTACCTTTAATCTAGCATACTATGACAACTATTTTGTTTATAAAACATTTATACAGATATGTTATGACCCTAAGATATAAAATAGAAATTCCCTGGACTGTACAAACAACAATCGCACATAGAACAGATTTGTAATAGAAAAATCCAAGGTTATAAATCTGTTTACAAGAGATATAAAATCAAATTGTCTGTTCTTGAAGGTAAATTGAACTGTTAGGTTATGTTTTGAACTCTTACGGCTTGTAATGTTCAGATAGTGACTTGAGGCTAACACATGAATCATTTGGAAATGTCATTTAGGAATAATATTGTTTTATATATTTCGGTAAACAGATTACAGTTTGCACTTTTATATGTTAGGATTTGCCGCCAACCAGAAAATAAATAAATAATATGTCTGATGTAAATTCTCTGAGAACAATTTTGGGTAACGAAATATTTTGAAAAAAATGACAGATACCCCAGAGAATGCAGTATATCAAATTTCATAAAATGGAATCATGACTTCATACTTATAAAGTTTTCATTTGATTTTTATGTGTGTGTGGGGGAGGGGTAACTAGGATGAAAAATGTTGTCCTGGCCTTTTTATTTTTCACTGTATTCGGTCCTGCCTTAGTGAATCCGTACTTCTTTTTTTTTTTTAAATAAACTGTCATCCTGCCATTTCTTTTTTGCTCATCCTGCCTTTTTTTCAACCTAAAACTCATGTCCTGTCTTTTTTCAAATTTCATCCTAGCCCCTCTCTCCCTGTAAAATTCAAATGGTGTCTCACTAAAGGACACTCCTCTTCTTTTCTTCCTCAAATTTATTTCTTAGCGTGGATTAATGCATATAATATATTTTCTGGTTCATCAGCGAACAACGCCTTCTTGGACATTATTTAATCTTTAAAAATAGGCCATACTGACATACTAAATGTTTCTTTACGAGCACAACTACTAGGTAATTGTCTGATGCTTACCTAGTCCTATAAATAAACAAGTTCTCACAAAAATCAATATGACCAGCACGTTAGAAATAATGTCACAAGATTAAGTCAGATGTATGATTGCATTTTACAGTGGGTTGAGTTTAAATTCGTGACTTTTAGTCATAAAACGTATATGATTTAAAATTACATCGAACCCGCCTTCCTCCTTAACTATATGCAAAAAATCTACGAAAATATTTTGCTTTTGAAAATAGTTATAAGAAGTATTTATAAGAAGTAATACTGTAAAATGGCGATTTATCCAATAAGACACATTGATAGAATACAAACTATTAAAGTAGTTTAGAAGTTATAATGGCTGTTCTTCATCTCTGAACAGTGTCGCATTAAAATATTGCATGTTTTTTTGTACACTCACATCACTGACTTATGCTAAAGGAGGACCCCGTCAGTGAATGTTCCAAGTCAGAAAGCTGCAGTTCAGTAGTTGATGCTGTGTGAAATATTTTGTTTTTCGTTTATAGTTTGATCACAATTCAGTAAGATGATTTTCTCGTTCGAACTGCCGTACGTTTTGTCATGTTGGCGTCTCTTATAAGCCACATCAACCAGCGACAACCACTGAACAACACTGATTTTAGACAAGTGCAAACAAATGCAGTGGGTTGAAAAGTTTTAAAAGCACTGGTGCCAACCTTCACCCTAATTCTGGTACACAGGGCTATAGCTGCTTGTACGTCATGTTGTTACTGATTGAAAGTTGTCACATTGTTAATCATAACACATCACCTTGTTTCAATATAGATTACGTTGGTCATTCTACTATATCAACTCAGATACCAGTGACCATCAACGTGAATGACCAGTGTGGATGTATTATTTATCATATCTTTATAAAGTTGTTTGTAGGTTATTTCAGGTCACAGGTAGGATAGACAAATAGTCAATAAACAAGGTCAATAGTCAGACTGACACCAGAGATAACCAGACATCTATATTTAGTCAACAATAAATGGAATATTTACCTTAAGACAAGGTCAAATTACACAGTCCATATGTTGTACTTATTTTGGCGTGAGGATGATGGATCTATAAAAAAGATGTGGTATGATTGTCAATCAGACAACTCTCCTCAAGAGACCTTAATGACACAGAAATTAATAACTATAGGTCATCGTACTGCCTTCAACAATGAGCAAAGCCCATACCGCATAGTTTTTATAAAAGAATTTAAAGAAAAAGATAAGAAAACAATTTGCTTAATGCCTAGTAGCAAATATTTCATGCATGTTTCTCGTTTTTTTAAAAATTTTATATAGATAAGACCGTTGGTTTTGCCGTTTGAATGGTTTTACACTAGTAATTTTGGGGCCCTTTATAGCTTGTTGTTCCGTGTGAGCCAAGGCTCCGTGTTGAAGGCCGTACATTGACCTATAATGGTTTACTTTTTAGCTCATCTGGCCCTTGGCCAAGTGAGCTTTTCCCATCACTTGGCGTCCAGTGTCCGTCGTCGTCCGTCGTCGTTAACTTTTACAAAAATCTTCTCCTCTGAAACTACTTGGCCAAATTTAACCAAACTTGGCCACAATCATCATTGGGTATCTAGTTTAAAAAATGTGTGGCGTGACCCCGCCATCCAACCAAGATGGCTGCCATGGCTAAAAATAGAACATAGGGGTAAAATGCAGTTTTTGGCTTATAACTCAAAAACCAAAGCATTTAGAGCAAATCTGACAGGGGTGAAATTGTTTATCAGGCTAAGATCTCTCTGCCTTGAAATTTTCAGATGAATCGGACAACCGGTTGTTGGGTTGCTGCCCCTGAATTGGTAATTTTAAGGAAATTTTGCTGTTTTTGGTTATTATCTTGAATATTATTACAGATAGAGATTAACTGTAAACAGCAATAATGTTCAAAAAAGTAAGATTTACAAATAAGTCAACATGACCGAAATGGTCAGTTGACCCCTTTAGGAGTTATTGCCCTTTATAGTCAATTTTTAACCATTTTTCGTAAATCTTAGTAATCTATTACAAAAATCTTCTCCTCTGAAACTACTGGGCCAAATTAATCCAAACTTGGCCACAATCATCTTTGGGGTATCTAGTTTAAAAAATGTGTGACGTGACCCGGCCAACCAACCAAGATGGCTTCTATGGCTAAAAATAGAACATAGGGGTGAAATGTAGATTTTGACTTATATCTCTGAAACCAAAGCATTTAGAGCAAATCTGACATGTAGTAAAATCGTTCATCAAGTGAAAATCTATCTGCCCTGAAATTTTTAAATGAATCGGACAATGGGTTATTGGGTTGCTGCCCCGAAATAAGTAATTTGAAGGAAATTTTGCAGATTTTGGTTATTATCTTGAATATTATTATAGAAAGAGATAAAATGTAATCAGCAATAATGTTCAGCAAAGTAAGATCTACAAATAAGTTAATATGACTAAAATGGTCAGTTGACCCCTTAAGGAGTTGTTGCCCTTTATAGTCAATTTTGACGACAGTCTTTCAAGTTGGATGATGAAAATGCATATCTTTGAAAAAATATAATTTTTTTGTGTGTGAAAACTAGGGTTTATAGTCTTTATACACTAAAAAAATCTAGTCTGCCCTTCCACCAAATTTTTAATTAGAATTTTTTTAAATGTTTATAAATTTTCGAAAATTCCACCTGGCAACCGATCAGACAATAGTTTTAAGTTGTATCAATACAGACAAGATCATTAACTGATGCTCATTAGCTAGTTGATACATTTGTCTTTTAAAATACGACTGACATATAAGGATCGTAATGATACAATGTGGATAAATTTATCGATTTCTATGAGCAAAATTGGTAGCGCGTCATCCCTACAATGGCTTCCATTTCTACGATTATGAAAATGAACTGGCGTAATGGGGAGATAATTCTGACAAGGTAGAATCCTGACTGGGAAAAGTGACAATCCTAGACAATTAAAATTGTGAGTCGAGTGCACCGGCACGAGCAGGTTCTTTAGTTTTCTATGTTGTTTCTTGTGTGCTATTATTTGTATTTTTGTCTTTTTCTTTTTAGCCATGGCGTTTTCAGTTTATTTTTCGATCAATGTGTTTGACTGTCCCTCTGGTATCTTAAGCCCTCTTTCACAACCTCAGTCTTGACTGGCTAGTAATTACTTACATAGTCTTACATAGTCTGTAACTGATCGCTTGATCACTCCACTATGCTCAGATCTTCAGTTATTTGCTGACTTGTTTCGGTTCCGGCTCCTGTGTCAGCTTTTGCTCTATAGTTATATTCCATTTCACTATTTGTCTTAAATTTGTCTTGTCGGCTCTCAAATGTCTGAATAGTTGGTGCATTTACAATATTGCTGTATAGGCTGTTCCATATTGGTAGAATTCGTTGGGTGAAGAAGTTTGATCTAATATTTTTGTTGCATCTTTGATTAGCCAGTTTTTTGTTGTGTCCTCTAGTTGCAGAAATAGTGTTGTACATTAATAACTTGGGCAACGCTTCGTCGTATATTCCAGATGTTTTAAAATTTGTAAGCTTCTATCATATCACCTCTCATGCGTCTGTATTTAAGTGTTGGTAATTTAAGATTCTCCAACTGTTCTTCATACTCTAAATTTTTCAATTTTGGTATCAGTCTCGTTGCTAGTACAACTTCTTAGCCACCTGGCCACCGATGCCACGCCATTCAAATGATGAAAATGTTACAAATTTTTGGTTATTTTAATTTTTTTGTATTTTACTCCAGTCTTTTTTGTACATTGTGAGGTGGATATGTTTTCTTCCTATACAAGCTCTATCATCTAATAATAACAATTATTGTATTTGGCCATATGAATCAAACTAAAAGGTCCAGGATCTCGTTTTGGCAACACTAAAGCTTGCTTTATAAATAGCTGACAAAGGTAAAATTCAGATTTAATAGTTGTTTTTGCTAATAAAGTGATTGGTAGTTTGTATAACCGCTATTATAGCAGATTAAAGAGGTATCACCCTTATCAGACTATAAAAGCATATTGCTGCGTTTCTGAAGTAGAACTTAAAAATATCTATAAAAAAGTTAACGAGTAATTATTTGTTTTTCAGATAACACAAAGTTTGAACTTCATTTAATTCAGATTTTTCAAACAGTGATTTTATTTCTTTTCCAACCTTTCAAAACATATTCTTCTGTTTTTGTTAAATGTATTGACGAATAATATTATTGCAGTCAATACCTTGTAGTACAAGGTAACATGTACATGTTATATTTATATTTCTAACTGCGCAAATACCACGAACTAGTATTGAAGATAGTCATAGGATAACCCAAATGGAAAGAAAACAATATTTGTTTATAACAAGATAAAAATACAGAAAAGTAGTTGTCTTGTAATCTGATTGACTTGTAAAAGTGTTTATTGACCCTATAGTTTAGGTGCTATAGACTAATTAAACACAAAAGGTATGATGTTACTAAAATAAGTAAACTATTCTTATATTGATTTGGTCATTGAACAAAATTTATTTTGTACTAAATGGTCTTTTAGTGAAACTTTGTTTTTGAACTTCATAACTTTTAGATGCTTCCATCGACAGCAGGGGGAAAACAACGTGTATAACGATTGAAAATTTGCATTCTTTGTAGAACTTAAACACTAACAATTTTTTTTTAATTTTCATATAGAGTTCAGAGTCATTGAATATTCGAAATTAGCCTTATTTAAACAAATGACAACGACCACGACTACAATTGCCCTATTAATTATTTTTTGTTTTTCTCGTTATGGTTCTTGATCAAATGGATGTATTATTGTTGACAGTTGTACTACAAACACTGCACAGATTTAATTTGTATTGACTTTTAACTTTGTATAAGTAATTATACCACTATTGTTGAAATACTAGTTAATTAAACATGTTCAAAGAGCTTGGTCATCGATCTACATTTAGACTACTCGGACAACCTTTGCATGAAACACCTATTGGTCCTATAAACATTTGAAAATAGTTGTCTTGGGACGATGTTAAGGAGCAAGGACGATAAGTTTTTTGAAGTTTTTTTGTGTGTTTGTGTAGCCTATCTATCACCTTATGCATACTGGTAAGTTGATCCATTCAAACAGTTTTGACCTAGTTTGGTCACTAACCTCGTGTACACTGTCAAATATACAAGTGCCTTGTTATCAGTAAACAAGGTCGTCGTTATTTGGCCTCGAGTAACCTTTTTAAATAGCAAATATTTGCCTGTATTGTAAATAAACAAGTCATCAGTAACTGTGGTTAATATTTGATACTGAAATTCATCGTATCATTTGGAAATGTTTACATTTATTTCTCTACTGAACACAATCGGTAAAAACAACCTTTAATTTCTCATTTAGCAGTTTGCTCTCATTTTAGTATTTAATTTTACGGTAAGACAAAAAAAAAAGCTAAGCTACTGCTTGCACAATTTGTTCTAGACTTGCTACAATTCCTTTTTTCTTTTCTTTCTTTATTTCATTCTTACTAATTTTTATGTTTACTGAAAACTGCCAGTATACTGATTGCCCTTGGAGAAAGGCTTCCTCTGCAGATGTCAGTATAATGGTAATCTCTTAAAGTTGAAAAAAAATGATAAGGAAGGGACATGTAGCAAGTCTATAATTGCTCACGTGGTCGTAATACTATTACTATTATAATTTACTCGGCCACCAATCGGGGCTTGTGATGATAACCCAGGAACTTTCTATTCCACCAATAGTTGCATGCAGCATTCCTTAGTCGTTATAATAAAACATAAGGCACATAAGCACATTATTAAGGTAGATGGGGTGTCTAAATTATAATCCATAGAATTTTTTAATAGTTTGCCAAAAAGTAGTTTATATCATACTTTTTAAGAAAAAATAATAAAAAAAAAATGGGTCACGGGGCCTTTTTTCATGCTACGGGCTGTTCAAAATTGACAGATTTTGTATAGATTATGCAATGAAAACCAAATTTTCTGCCATAAAACGAAAACTGTACCATAGAATTTTGAGATAGAATATGATAACATAGCTTTCATAGTATGCTTTCAGATCAGAAAAAGATAAAAAAAAAAATGAGGTCACCAGGCCCGTTTTCTTGCTACATAATAAAATATTAAAATTCCTAACACATACTTTTGTAAAAGTACCTTAATCTGAATTATCTGCCCTTACACTAGAGTTCCCTCCCCTTATGTGGCAACGTCGGAAAACATTGAAACAAGCAAAAGTTTCTGCTTTTTTGTAAAATATAACCATAAATATGATAATACATCTCATTTTCTATGTTGAATTGAAAATTCGTACACATGAATTACCTACTACTCTAAAAATTTGCACATTCTATCAAAGATCTATACCGATGTTTTCTGGTATTTCAAAATCCAAGATGGAGGAAGACACCCTATCTACCTTAGGGGCACCATTCAGCCACAAGTTTGGATACCCTAGGATCTTCCTTTCACTTCATGTAGCAGTTAAATATCCCTCGTGGTGTTAAACTTAATTTTAAGATAACGACGCTAATTTGAAGCACATAGTTTTAAAAGTATGTTATATGGGCGTTTTTCAATAAAAGCTTGAATCTCAGACCTAGAGAAATGGAAAATCAACTTATCAAACATTTTATTTCAAGAGTTATTTTGAATGCCTCTATTATAGACCTGCTTGTAAACAAAAAAGTGCATTCGTCCACTACAAAACTGCTTCTAAACACGCATCTTATTGCAATTTTAAATGTTTCCTATAGACATTCCCGTTTGGTTTACTTTATATACTAAAAAGATCTAAGGCCGTTAGTTTTCTCGCCTTTTATAGCTGACTATGCGGTATGGGCTTTGCTCATTGTTGAAGGCCGTACGGTGGCCTATAGTTGTTAATGTCTGTGTCATTTTGATCTTTTGTGGATAGTTGTCTCATTGGCAATCATACCACATCTTCTTTTTTATAGTTTTTTTTTTTAATTGGAGAACCATTTTTTATCGATAAAGATTAGACAAAACTTCACATATGAAGGTACAACTCATCAAGAACTCAAAGTGGACATTTTGATGCGTTTCGTAGTTGGACAAAAAGTTTCGTAGTTGACATCAACCCTATTCAATGTTAATAAAAACATACTGAAAACTACATGAAACTAGCCCTTGTTATTTGTTTTGCACGAATATAATTGAAAAAGAGAAAAAAAAAAAAACCGACTGCATGGTAGTGGTAGTGTCCACTACGAAACATTTTTCTTCCATACTTGTTTCGTAGGTGACCGTTTCGTAGTGGACATATTCACTTGTTTTATTTCCCCCCACAATCCCTATATTGCTATAGTAACAAGAATGATTCTATTCATCAAAGCACGCATTAAGCTGTAAACTGATATTTTTTTTCATAATTTTAAAAGCAGATACTGAAGGAGATTTGACCCGTTTCGTAGTGGACATTAACAAAAATACGGTATCACTCTGGTCCATTTGATGAGCTCAATTCTTTTTACCAATGATTTAAATACCGTTATAAAAGCATCAATTCTTTTGTAAGACCCTTCAGTCTCGGTCACACCTTAACGGATAGCTCGAACGGACGCCTTATGGATAACTTTTTTTCAATCCGTTCATATCCGTTCATATCCGTTAGACGTCCGTTCTTATCCGTTAGACGTCCGTCCATATCCGTTGCATGTCCGTTTAACGTACGTTTCATCCGTCGACGTCCGTTCTGTCCGGTGGACGTCCGTCCATATCCGTTGCATGTCCGTTTAGCGTACGTTTTATCCGTCAACGTCCGTTCTGTCAGGCGGAAAATTTTGAGCATATTTTGTCCGTTGAACGTCCGTAAGGCGTCCGTTTTGTACGGTACTCGTCCGTTTCGTTTTCGTTTTGTATCCGTTACGTGTCCGTTATACATCCGTTGGAGGTTTGGAAGATAAATTCACCAACGGACTTCTACCGACCGCTTAACCGATAAAACGGATGTTGAACGAATGAGAAACAGACTTCTACCGGACGTATAACGGATACAACGGATGATGAACGGATCTGAAACGGATAAATGCAAATTGAAAATTTCACATCAGAAATGCCAATTATTGGTATGTCAGATTTCTTAAAGTTCATGAATTCTTATTATTCATAATCGATCTTAGAGTAAAGGCACGTCTTCACAATCAAGCAGCTCTTATTCAGACCAGACACTGCCCTTTGGCGGCATTTTGAAGAACAAACCAACACCAGTTACACAGAAACATTTTGAATATTTATGCTATTTACATTTATTATTTTTGTCGCCTTTAATTTTTCCATATATCTTGTTCATCCGTTTTATCCGGTACGCTTCCGTTATGTGTCCGTTTTATGCGTTACTCGTCCGTTGGATGTACGTTCGACATTCGTTCTGTCCGGTACGTTTTCGTTCCCGTATGTTGCATATCCGGTGTGTGTCCGTTATGCATTCGTTACACGTCCGTTTTATTTGGTCAGTGCATCAACGGACTCCCAACGGATAACAATTTTGTGAACGGACAACTTTTATTTTCATCCGTTAGGTGTCCGGTCGTGCTATCCGGTAAGGTGTGACCGGGGCTTAGTGTTTATATCTCTTGCAAACAAAATTACATTGATTTTATAAAACTGTTTATTAGCAAAATTTGATGACTTTGTTTCGTGGTGAACATTTTGTCAGGAACACACCTTCTAAAATAAAAAAAATCGTATGTCATAAGCTGTTTATTAAAATATGTTGGCGCTAAACATACTTTTGAATTATTAAAGAACTTATATTAAGTAAAAATAACATTTATTTCTACCTTTTTTACAATATTTTAGAGTATAAATGTTGAACAGGGCGGTTAGGGACATGCCAATTTGTTATTTTGGACCATTCAGGAATCAATATCTTATGAATCACTCAAACAATAGGACTGTTTCTTTGTTTAAAAATGTTAATCTAATTCAATGTACTGACTGCACAAAAAATTATTCGCAAAGATCAAACACATATTTTTAAAAGTGACTGGGAGAAGAAATCACTTTTTTTTTTTTATTGAAAAACGGCCATATATTTAAAAATATTAAACTAACAGTCCACCAGTGGTGGCATAGTACTAGTTCTTTTCTAACATGATTGAGGTAAATATTAAGGACAACTCAGAGCTTGTGATACCTCCAAGATATACAGTCCACGAAATGAAGCATAGTCCCATGCAGTGCAGTTACTCTAAGTTAAAAATGTACAACATAACTTGGCTGAATTGAGGCATCATTTCAATAATCTGCCAATTTAAACAGATACCTTTTGCAGCGAGATTTATTAAGGGCATATAAAAAATTATATTTGTCACACAACAATGATGCATTTTGGTTTGTTACAAAATGTCGTAGCCCAAGTTTTAATTTTGTTCGGTAACGACTTTTATTTTCATGTTCGCAAGACAGTTAGTTATTCATCTGATGAGTTTTCGATTATTTCGGTTTTGTATTGTCATCAAGAGGTGTATAGTAGATTATACAGAATTGTTCCTTAATTACAAGACAAGCACGTGTTTTCCCTAATATTCAAACTTGTATTTTTCTGATTTTTTCATAATCATGCGAATACTTTTTATGTATTTCTCGTTTTTATACTTTTGCTGACAAATTCGTTATTACTCTCATTTCTCTAACAAAAGAATTTTCAAAGAAAATATAAATTAAATTGTGTTTTCCGAAGTAAGAGTTTGTTAGAAGTGACTAAGAACTTTCGATTGTTGATAAGATTTGTAATTATGTTTTCTTGCTGTTATCGACGAGATCTTGATTTTTAAGAACACCAATAATCGTATGACACACAATCTTATGACAAAGAACACATGACACACAATCTTATGACAAAGAACACATGACACACAATCTTGTGACAAAGAACACATGACATAGTCATGATCAGCAGACGGTTTAACATGGAAAAATATCAATCGGCTGGGAAAATGGATATACATGTACTTAATATTTAGATTAAAGTTTGATACCTGTTATATTCATATATTTAATAATATTTGCCATTCAAGATACGTTTCGATTTTAATCAATATCATGCAATATGTGTTTTAATGGTGTCGTCTCCCTGTTTTTACTCAACAATCACAATATATGGCATATGCACATTAATGTTCAAGCATTTACTAATAAATTTTGAGAATCATTAAATCTAATACAAAATGTATTTTCAATCAGAAAACAGTTTGCTCATTGTTGAAGGCCGTACGGTGACCTATAGTTGTTAATGTCTGAGTCATTTTGGTTTCTTGTGGACAGTTGTCTCGATCATTGGCAATCATACCACATCTTCTTTTTTATATTGTTTAACTGTATTGGTAACTGTTTACCTAATGTTTAATACATGCAAAAATAATGGAATAGCTGTTACTAAATAACTAAGCACGCACAATTCATGTTCTCCATCTCTAGCTATTAAAGGGATTAAATTGAAGTTCACATGGATACGGATTCAATGAGGTCGAATTATTCAACTGCAAGTGAATACTTCATCATCAATGTTTCTTAGATTAGCTTATTTGGACAAAATCGGAGAATACTGACTGCTACATGCGAATGTTTATTGCCAATTGTATATATATACTGAAATTTCTAGAGGCGGATTGACCTAAATATATTCACTATTTTACTTTCATTAATGATTGAACAAGAAAAATCATATTTTGTATTTTTTATATATCTCGATCGTAGCTGGTGCCTCTTTAAAGAACGATTTATTTAAATGATCATAGTTTTTCAATTGTATTAAAAAAGATAACACAATTCTTTCAATAGAAAAATAGATTAATAGATTCATTTTTTAAATAAATATACCACCAGCAGGTAACACATATTTATATATAGGTCAATCCGCCTCTAGAAATTTCAATATATATACAATTGGCTGAGACAATTGGCAATAAAAGTGTCAAATGCAGCAGGTTTTCAGTTGAATATTTATAATAGGCAAAATCGGTCAAATTGTTATTTTTTTCTCTCTCTTGTGCAATTACTCAGTTTCTAGGCATATACTAATGGAGAACATTGTATCGTGAAGATGCAGTTTTATTACTTTTAAACATTATGTATCAATTTGAATTACAAAAGTTCATGCATAATTCAAATAATAGAAGAATAAAAAAACATAATGCATTATAATTATACCTGTTTGATAGAGCGAATGTCAGAACATTATAGGTTTTGTTTAACAACAAACCTCTTGAAAGAATTTTAATGCCAAAGTCACTTTTATACATATAGTGAGAGGTCGATAATATCGTCTTAAAGTTGAAAATAATAGATCTCAAATTAATTATATTTTGAGCAAAATTCACAAAAAGGGCTAAAACCGTCATTTAATGGCAGTTGCTTCTGTAAGGAGTAGATCTATTTGTAGATTTGTACTGCCAATCATGTCTGCGTTTTTAATTTTTCTCAATCTTTTTGTTTTTGTTTTCAAGATATTGAAAAATGTATAAATCATCATTCAAGGACAATAACTTCTTTATTGAGACAACTTATTTTTTGTCCATCTGATGAGTTAAGCCTTTTTCAACTGATTTTTATAGTTCGTTCTTATGTTGTACTGTTATACCACTGTCCCAGGTTAGGGGGGTTAGGATCCCGCAAACATGTTTAACCCCGCCACATTATTTAAGTACGTGTCTGTCCCAAGTCAGGAGCCTGTAATTCAGTGGTTGTCGTTTGTGTATGTGTTACGTATTTGTTTTTCGTTCATTTTTTTTTTATATAAATTAGGCCGTTAGTTTTCTCGTTTGAATTGTTTTGCATTGTCTTATCGGGGCCTTTTATAGCTGACTATTCGGTATGGGCTTTGTTCATTGTTGAAGGCCGTACGGTGACCTATAGTTGTTAATGTCTGTGTCATTTTGGTCTCTTATGGACAGTTGTCTCATTGGCAATCATACCACATCTTCTTTTTTATACTGTCTGATTTATTTGTAAATTTCAAGATAATAGAAAGTACTTACAGTCTACCCCGAGGACCTATGTTCTATTTATTTGTGCATTGGTGTGTGGGATATCAAACATTTTTTTAAATGGATACCCAACCATGCACCATCTTAGTCCAGATTGGTTCAATTTTGCCAGCTAGTTTTAGAAGGAAAGATTTTTTGTTAACGAAGAACAACGGCGGATGTCAAGTGATGAGAATATCTCTAGCTCTTAGAAACAGATGAGCCTAAAGTGAGCTAATGATTATAACGCGCGCACTGAATCACATCTGAAACCATACTTCTGGTTATGACTCTTTTCTATTACAGTACACTATACACCTCATCGAGATTTAGTTCGATCCCCAAAAACAGTTACTTAGACAACTTAATTCCTGCTGAGGTCAAATGGAGCAAATAAAAAGCAACAGTCACCAATCGATTTACCAGAAACAACAGAAACATTGAACTGTTACAAAAACAAAGGCCAACATACATATATATAGAAACAGGTCATCTGAAAACAAATGCCATATTCATGACTTGGTACAGGAAATTTTAAGTTTTAAGAAAAATAATTGTGGTTGAATCTGTTTTAAAGACAATGAGCTGATGGAGGAAAAAGTTCAAAAAGTGAACATTTTGAAATTTTGAAATTTTAAGAAGCAATTTTTAAAAACCTTTAAAGTCATTGAAATGCTTTTTTGCTGTGTTAAATATGGTTTCAACATGACTCTAGTAAGAAAAGTTTTATGCGCAATGCATTGTTTAAACAATGCCACAGACACCTTCAACCGGTTTGCAAAGTTGTGTATTTTAAAACTTATCCGGAAAAGAATAAATAGTGAACATCGTATTCGTCATTTGTTATTTATAAACTGATGCAATTGTTTATTGTTACGTGACTGTCTGCAGCTCTCGCGATAAAACATTGTTATACTAGTAATTAAGAAGTTGAAGGATAATCTGTTTGCACAGCAGTTTTGAAAATAAGACTTTCTCATCAAAATCTATCAGAATGAACTATTAAATGATTGTATGAATATTCCTGGCTTGCAACATCTATCGGGATTTTCTTAAAATAGTGTAGCGATTCTTTAAATACAAAAGGGTCTTTTATAGTAACTTTTAAAGTTGGTAACATCTTTTCGAGGGTCGTCATGGATATAGTGTGTTTCCGGAATGTCTGTGTCATGATCATTTATAATACATCAAGTTTTATATGTTATTCTAAATTATTCATGTAATCTGTTAATAAGTTTGTTTGTTTGTTTGTTAGTTTAATTTTTCGTCAATTTCAAATACTTAATCCCAACTGAGAATCCCAATTATTTTTCTCTCTGAATTCCTTATTATAACTAGTTAAAATATATGAACGTGAATTGCTTTACTACTTTCATTTCTTTTCATCAGAATGGGATTTTCAGTGTGGAAAATTTGATTTCCTATATTATAAAGCAGGTCACTGTATCGATTCCGTACGGCGACATGTGTTTTTATGGATTGGATTTTCCTATTTATTCTATGATTCATCTACAATTGATACAGTATCTGTCTCGCTAATAAAATCATTTAGTAAATAAATATCATTTACAATATGTTACATTAATGTTAAATATAGTCATGCATGTTTACAAAACAAAAAATCCTTGACACAGCGTTAAAACATGTTCTAACTATTATCTTTCACTAACAGAAAAGGGTACCTAACTATTTATGCTTTTAAACACAAATGCAGAGGAAAATGAAAATGAACGAGGAATGGTTTTAGCAAAATGAATCAAGTTTTGCAAAGATTTTTATTTGCCTAAAGTCCAGTGACACCTATTTCAAACATGCCAATGGGAAAATGATGTCGAAATTATAACAGTTTTACCGAGAGATAACCTGTAATACATGAAGAATGTCTTAAAATATAAAAAAAAACCTGATAGAATAACGATGCAGGATATACAACAATGGGAAAAACAAGTGAAAGACATCTGAATATCTCATATTACTTACTTTTGCATAAACAGTCGTCAGCATCCCATATGTCGGTGCGGCAAAAGCATATAAAATGCATATAGTTCAGTATTATTTATTGTGCAAAGTATCACTTGTAACATATACATATAAAAAAGAAGATGTGGTATGATTGCCAATGATACAACTGTCCACAAGAGACCAAAATGACACAGACATTAACAACTATAGGTCACCGTACGGCCTTCAACAATGAGCAAAGCCCATACCGCATAGTCAGCTATATACAGTCTTTTGATGCTTGGCCTACAAACGAAATTGAAATGTGTGATTTTAATATATTCCTAGGAATATGTTTTTTTTTTAATAAGTGACAAAGAGCCAACGGCATGTGTCTTGATCATCGTTGTACATCTCCTTTTCTTTTTTTGTTGTTGTTCTTATGAAATAGTAGTTAGGCGATAGAGGGGAAATAACCCATAATAATACCAAGATAGTTTGTTATATTCTAATAGAAATAGTCCAGGAACAAATATATTGATATACTGTTTCCATTAAAGGGCAAGTGTATTTTAAAGACAAAACAAGTTTGTTCTTATTTATCATCAGTAATTCTGGTCACAGATGAGTCATGCAATTTGTCATTTCTAGTAGAAGTTTGATTTCATCTTAACAACTGCATTTGCAATTGTTAAATGGATAGAATAATGAAATTAACAAGTTATCGGAAACTCTCGGAAAACCAGCAAATACGTCGTTGTGAAAACCACAAATTAAACATTTTACTAGACAACATGCATCGATTATATCACTGCATAGATGTTGACAAGAAAAATGCTATTTTTGTTTTGGTTTTCAAGCATAAATCATTTAAAGTCTAAATATACACAATGTATTACATTATTACCTATTAACTACCTTGCATGGTAATGAATTCTGAAATGTTGTTAAGTTATCTTTCTTTTGAATTCGAATTATCGCACATATTTTCATTATTATTAAAATCTTGCCATATTCTGTATTCTGTATCAATATAAATTCTGCCAATGTAGGCACACCTCCATAACATATCGATAAGGAACCAAGAATTCGATTGTGTCTGTATTTTTTTAATGCCATTGGTCATTTTTATCTATTCCCATTTCTTCAGTTTTGACAAACCATTATTTCCTCTTTTTTGTCAATTTTTCTCTATTCTTTATTCATTTGGCCCCCTTTTCTATAGTATTGACATATTACAGTGGCGGATGAAGGGGGATTCCTGTGGTTGGAACCCCCTTTTCTTGGACGATCAATGCATTGGAATAGGGACATATGGTAGGAACCCCTCTTTCACCTTGGTTGGGAACCCTTCTTTCAAAAATGGCTGGATCCTATGGCACGCCGTTTTTATATTTATTCAAATTTGAAGATATCTTATTTATTTAACAAGATATCTTATTAAGTATTAAGATATCTTATTAAGTATTAAGATATCTTTAATTTTTATAAGATATCTTATTTAATCTGAAAGTAAATAAGATATCTCTATTAGTTTATAAGATATCTCTATTAGTTTATAAGATATCTCTATAAGTTAATAAGATATCTCTATTAATTACTAAGATATCTTATAAAGTATATAAGATTTCTTATAAAGTATATAAGATTACTTATAAAGTATATAAGATATCTTACTTCTTTATAAAGATATCTTTTAAATACATACTTTATAAGATATCTTATTAATTAATAGAGATATCTTATAAACTAATAGAGATATCCTATTAACTTATGGAGATATCTTATATATTAAATAAGATATCTTTATAACCAATTAAATAAGATATCTCTATAAGTTAATAAGATATCTCTAAAAGTTTATAAGATATCTCTATTAGTTTATAAGATATCTCTATAAGTTAATAAGATATCTCTATTAATTAATAAGATATCTTATTAAGTATATAAGATATCTTACTTCTTTATAAAGATATCTTTTAAATACATACTTTATAAGATATCTTATTAAGTAAATAAGATATCTCTATTATAAACTATATAAAAGATATCTTATATAGTTAATAAGATATCTTATAAATTAATAGAGATATCTTATATTTTAAATAAGATATCTTATATATTTAATGAGATATCTTATATATTTAATAAGATATCTTATTTAATATATAAGATCTCTTATTTAATAAATCAGATATCTCAATTAATATATAAGATATCTAATTTTGTTATTAAGATATCTCAATTAGTTTATAAGATATCTTATTTAACTAAATAAGATATCTCGAAATTGAATAAATATAATAACGGCGTGCCATAGGATCCGCTCCTGTACTATTCTCTATTTAGTAATTCCTTTCAGACCCTAGGAATAGTTCTAGAAATAGGTTTTTAATTATAGTCTCATGATTTAAAGTACAAAAAAATCATTCTTTTGATTGATAAGGTCTCAAATGTGACAGGTAAAAATATATACGAGGATTAAATCTATGTAAAGTGCAAATAACAGGTCTTTAAAAAGTGATGTAGTGTCGGAAATCTATCATTATCCATCCTCAATTTGAACCTGAGTTGAATTGTTTTTGCTGAAAAAGGTTATTTTTGAATAAAATGAATGTCAAAAATTAATT
Source organism: Mytilus galloprovincialis (assembly GCF_965363235.1). Lineage (NCBI taxonomy): Eukaryota > Metazoa > Mollusca > Bivalvia > Mytilida > Mytilidae > Mytilus > Mytilus galloprovincialis. Next base: position 6,977,568 of record NC_134847.1, read on the forward strand.
ATATATACTTTTTTATTTTATGTCTTTTTTTAAACTTTAAACTGCACTAGACAATGGAGCAACCGTTGAGTTGCAAATTATGATGAATAAAAAAAAATCTTGAAGCGGTAAAGAAACAAAGGGCAACATATTATATTTGTTAAAGTAGAATACTGTTTCAAAACTATATTTACAATTTTGCCTCTTATTCAAATTGGGATGAAGGAATCTTCATTATAACTCTTTAAATCCAACAATTCCCAAACTATTCCTAGCAGTTAGAGTAAAGATACAAATACTTCCCGACTCGATTATTGCACATGTGCATTGTCTACTCGATATATGTGCATTCAATTGATATACACAAATAAGGTAAGTTTATATATATATGACTTCGTGACTTGTCAAAAAGTGTAATCTTTACTACCTACCAAATAATTTGTAGGTGTCAATTTGTCCTGGACATGATTCGATCGTGCTTACTAATTTTTTGTCACTAGGCATTGAAACTTTCACTGCACGAAGCTATAATTAAAATGGTGAAGTTAAGATCATCCCTTCTTAAATTTTACGGACGCCATCACGAGTTGGTTGACTGATATGGAATATCCGTTTCACAGATGATGTCGGATGCTCCTAATGTCGTAACTAAAATCCCGTTCATTTCCGAATGTAACCTACCGAATTAGACTATTAACCGGGTTTGTAATAACATGAGTAACACGACGGGTGTCACATGTGGAGCAGGATCTGCTCACCCTTTCGGAGCACCTGAGATCACCCAAAGTTTTTGGTAGGGTTCGTGTTGTTTAGTCTTTAGTTTTGTGTTGTATGTTGTATGTTGTGTCTTGTGTACTATTGTTTCTGTATGTCTTTTTGTTTTTTAGCAATTGCGTTGTCAGTTAATTTTGATCTATGAGTTTGAATGTCCCTTTGGTATCTTTTGTCCCTCTTATGTAAAAAAAATCATTTACAAACACTATTATCATTTCTACATTGATATAAAGAGATGTACATGCATGCATTACATAAATTATTAATATACATGGCTTTCAAACTAAGCATTTTTGAAATTGGGCTTGATAAACTAGCTAGCGTTTCCTTTTTATCACCAATGCATACAACACATTTTTTATTGAAAATCCCACTCTGTGCATGTACACCTGATCAATATTCTGTTTAAGATAATTATATGTCAATATAATCTGAATCAATTCAAAAACATGCATTGTACTTTAACATTACGTAACAAATTCTTAATGTAGTAATAAAACCACTATGATTCACCATTTGTTGAACAGATTATTCTTTTATTTTCGGATAATGCCTTGCATCACACGTTGTATAATAAATAAACCATATCATATGAAAACACAATAAACTTTATATTTTGTACTTTACAAACTTATGTTTTTTGCTTCCTTTCGCAGTATTTAAAATATCTATGTAGTAAATTATAAACGGATTTAACAAAGATTCGCAGTCTGGATTCGTGTAATTTATTTACCTTCTAAATCATGTCACCAAGACGACAACCGATTAATATGTCTCGTGGATTATTAACTTAAAATCTCAATTTCTGGTGTTTATAGGAAATGATTCAATGTACAGCATTTTCTTATGAAAAAGTCCAGGCCTTGAAGGCAGAAAACTTTGCTCAGTGCTCGGAGCAAAAAAAATCATGCTCGAAACATGAAATCCAGCATTTTGATAGGTTGATTCTTGAGTCTGAGTACAAAAATCGTGCTCGAAACTTTTATGACCGCAAGTCCAGGTGAATTTAGTATACTTTACTTTTTCATTTGTCTTACTAAAATTTTATTATTTTTGGTGTAAACATTATTATGGTATAATCATCTTGCATAACAGCAAATCAAACTTTGGTCTTTTTAGAGGAGAATTAGTGGTTTATTGTCAATTCTAATAGACTTCTTACACTAATTTGATTCGAGCGCTACTGTTGAGTCTGAAGTAGACAAAATGTATTTTTTCTATTTGTTTCGAGCGATGATAAGGACTAAGATTGGAGAGCTGAATTGGGAAATAAATACGACGACGATGATGAGAATGAGGGGCTGGGATTTCAATACCATGTTTATTTATCTTACTACCATATCGCCAGCCTTGTTTGTATGAATTAAAAATTGACTAAGAATATCGCTTTTTTATCAAGAACTTACTGTACTTCCCCAACACATAATGTTATATAATCGATCTGGTTTCTTAGAGTACCAGACAACCTTCGCCTACTTATTTAAATATAGCGTGTCAGTGCAATCATTGTCGGATTAAATAGAATAAATGACCATATCGTAGGTTTGAAGCGTACATTGTAAATAATTGATTCAGATAATAATGTACCAAAGAAGTGAAAGAACCAACATTACCGGTCTTAAACTACTTATATAGAATAATTGAATATCATAAAGACATTTTTTATACCAATTATTGTCACGCGATTAAGTGTACTTTTTCGTTATTGTTACGGATATATCAATGATATTGGAAAAGTCACATCGGGTTTATTCGGCTCGATAAATCAATTCTCGCCGGCCTTATTTCAGATAAAAAATACTGGTAAATTCCCTTATGTCCTTGGCACCGACGTTCTTGAACTGTTGTCTCATTGGCGCTTGATTTGTTTGAAGCTTGAAATGAAATTGTAAGGCCCAAGAATATATGACATGCAGAGTATAACCGCAAAGTGTTTAAGGATCGTCTTTTCGTTTCTGGTGTCAGTGAAACAGACATACATAAGTTCATGTTGTTCTCTGACTATGTTTATGACTTCTATACACGAAATCCATTGGATGTTGGATGTATATTGATTAATGATTTCTTTTTGTTGTTGGGATATACTAGTACCCGGCCACGTCCAATCTGTGTTTTCGTATTTCTATTTGTATCCATCTGATGAGTTTAGCCTTTTTCAACTGATTTTTATAGTTCTTTGTTATGTTATGCTGTTACTCATACAAGTGAGAGGTTTAGCTAGCTGTAAAACCAGGTTCAATCCACCATTTTCTACATTAGAGAATGCCTGTACCAAGTCAGGAATATGACAGTTGTTATCCATTCGTTTGATGTGTTTGGACTTTTGATTTTGCCTTTTGATTTTGGATTTTCCTTTTTGAATTTTCCTCGGAGTTCAGTATTTTTGTGTTTTTACTTTTTACACCACTGTCCAATGTTAGGGGGAGAGTTGAAATGTTTAGCCCCGCCGCATTCTGTATGTATGTGTCTGTCCCAAGTCAGGAGCCACTTATTCAGTGGTTGTCGTTTGTTTATGTGTAACATATTTGTTTTTCGTTCATTTATTTGTACATACATTAGGCTGTTAGTTTTCTCCGTTGAATTGTTTTACATTTGTCATTTCGGGGCCTTTTATAGCTGACTATATGGTATTGGCTTTGCTTAATATTGAAGACCGTACGGTGACCTTTAGTTGTTAATTTCTGTGTCATTTGATCTCTTGTGGAGAGTTGTTTCATTGGCAATTATACCACATCTTCTTTTTATATATATATCTTCGGCTGTCTCGGAAAGTGGATGAGCGCATTACAGGAATAGTAGTCATGTGAGTACACCAGATACATTGTTTTAGCCTGTAGTCGGTCGATTTTGCGAATTCTAAACCATGATGATGTCCTCATGACTTCTTACCATGAACCATACCGCCAGATCAGGCGCGGATCCAGAGGGGGGGTTCCGGGGGTTGGAACCCCCCCTTTTTTTGGCCGATCAATGCATTTGAATGGGAGCATAAAGCTGGAACCCCTCCCCCCCTTTACTCTGGGTTGGGAACCCCCTTTTAAAATGGCTGGATCCGCCCCTGCAGATAGTCATGAGGTTTTTCCAGTCATAACATTCACAGTTTTAGGCTATTTTTTGTCGAGCCTGCAACTTTTGTTGCAGAAAGCTCGACATAGGAATAGTGATCCGGCGGCGGCTACGGCGGCGTTAGCTAACTTCTCAAAAGCTTTATATTTTAAAAGGTAGAAGACCTGGATGCTTCATACTTTGTATATAGATGCCTCATGTTACGAACTTTCCGTCAGTCACATGTCCAATGTTCTTGACCTCATTTTCATGGTTCAGTGACAACTTGAAAAAAAAAGTTAAGATTTTTTGTAATGTTAAATTCTCTCTTATTATAAGTAATTGGATAACTATATTTGGTATGTGTATACCTTGCAAGGTCCTCATGCCCGTCAGACAGTTTTCACTGGACCTCGACCTTATTTCATGGATCAGTGAACAAGGTTAAGTTTTGGTGGTCAAGTCCATATCTCAGATACTATAAGCAATAGGTCTAGTATATTCGGTGTATGGAAGGACTGTAAGGTGTACATGTCTAACTGGCAGGTGTCATCTGACCTTGACCTCATTTCCATGGTTCAGTGGTCAAAGTTAAGTTTTTGAGTTTTGGTCTATTTTTCTGATACTTTATGCATTAGGTCAACTATATTTGGTGTATGGAAATATTTTATGATCTATATGTCTGTTACGCAGGTTTTATTTGACCTTGACCTCATTTTCACGGTCCATTGCTAAGTGTTAAGTGTTTGTGTTTTGGTCTGTTTTTCTTAATTTATAAGCAATAAGTCAACTATATTTGTTGTATTAAAGAATTGTTAGCTGTACATGTCTGCCTGGCATGGTACATCTGACCTTGACCTCATTTTCATGGTTCATTGATCAATGTTTCTTGGTTAATGTTGAGTTTATGTGATAGTGGTATTACATCTATGGTTGTAATAAAGCTTTATATTTAGGTCTATCAACATTATATCAACGATTAGTAAAGAAGGCGAGACATTTCAGCGTGTGCACTCTTGTTGTGATAAGTTGTGGTTGGCTTTAACCAATTTTACTTGTGCATACCATACCCCCTTCTGTTAACTAAAACAATAAAGTGTTATTTTTCACATTTTAGAGTATTTTAATATATATATGTTAAAGACATAAGACAATCTGTAATAGAGTAGATTAAAACGTTTCCATAAAAACCAACAACAAACACAGTATCTAACAATGTATCACAGTGTACCAATCATACATGTATTCATAAGGGTCGGGATGGGGTTGACAGAATAGTGAATAATAAACAGAAAAATGGACCAAAAAAAATAAGGAATGACAGAAACATAGGCTAAAAAAATAAGGAATACAGAAACATAGGTAAAAAAACTTAAGAATATAGTAACATAGTCCCAAAACATAAAGAATAGACAATATGTCAAAATCTATATAGATTATAAAGGGGAAAATCGTAGAAAAAGACCCTCATTAATATATATGTATAATATATACTATCAATTACCTTAAACTGTTACTCTTTTTTTCATTTCCGTTTAAACGACATCGATTTTTATTTTAAATTAAGAAGAGATAAACACATAACTTGAAGTGATCTACAAAGAATAATAATCGAATGCATGCAATTTTAGACAGAAGTCCAGCTCTGTTTCGTGGAGTGCAATACATTACATTTATCTTATGTCTCTCGTTTTTTTTGTAACGCTTAGATAGATATAAGAAGATGTGGTATGAGTGCCAGAGACAACTCTCGATTCTAGTCAAAATTTGTAAAAGCATTAAATATTTGTGTGCCTCATTAAAATTGAAATTTTAAACTGCATTTTAATATTTTCGTTCAATATTTTCTATTCTATCAATATAATCTAAATCAACAAGAATTCAGCGAACAGATTTATAAAAGGAAATGCCATGGACATAATATTAAAGACTCAATTAAATGCAAATACAAGAACGAAAGCCGAAGCTATAACAGAATTAAATGCATTATTCATATGCACATAAAAAAAAGAATTTTATAGGATGTTGGGTGAATCAATCTCTTCATATTACAATGTCAAGGTCATGTTGATTCTTTGTATGATGACTGTACACACAGTTCAATTAAAGGTCAGTGTAACAGATGCTTACGCTACAAAATGTAGACCTCTCCTGAAGACATCCAATAGGAATCATATACACCCAATTAAAATATAGAATATAGAACAATGGGATGTTGAAATATAATTAATATACAATAATGGCAAAAAGTTTTAAGAATAGAGCAAAATGGACTTACAAACCAAAGAACATAGGAATGTTTTTCGAGACCCTCAAATCTAGTTGGTCACAGTTGTGATGTTCTGTTTGTGTGTAAGATTGCGTGAAGATTTTGATGGAAATCATGAAGACGACTATGTTTCAGAAAAGATTAATATGATAAGGTTACTCAATGTCAATATTCAGTATTAAGATTAAAGCTGGATTTTGAAAATAAATAAACCTGATCGGGTAAAAACGAAACTAAATAGTTTTACACCAAATTGTATGAAAATGAACATTCTGCAACACGAAATGCAGGAAATATTTAAATAAAAAGTGAAGATAATTAAAATGAAATAAAAAAGCATGCGCAGAAACACAAGTTTAAAAAGGATATTTTTTTTTATCAAAGTACAAACAAAATTTAACCCTTAGGGTGACTGGGGTTCTTTCTAAACATATTGTCATCACTCAACTATCCCTATCTAACAGTAAAACATTTACTAAATTTAATAAATTTGGCACCAGTTTGGATGGTAGAATGTAGAAATACCCTGTCGCGTCCGATCGGAATAAGTTAAATCTGAAGTATCGGGGAGGATGAGTGCCATTGTCTCTGCAGGTCACACAAACTTTTCATAACTATACGAGGGGATGCACGACGCATATTCTGTTCTTGTTAAGTCTACATACTCTCACAACTATTCTGTCTCAACCCCATTATTACTTTACAATTTTCTTATTATATACATGGTGGTAAAACTATCTATATTACAATTTATATATATATCTTTTAGATTAAGTATAAAATATTTGTCACTGGACCTTAAAGTATTCAATGATCAATGATCAGTGTTATGAATAAATCTGAAAAAAATGAGGACGAAAAAAAAAATACTATTATTATTAGGTTAATGTTTGATCAATTTATAATTCAAGAAATTTAAGACATTTGTCTTGTCTTGTTATCTGGACCTAAGAGAGATAACTCACAAAATTCATGTGAAAAAATCATTAAGTCTAACCTGGTAGTGTTTCCCTTTACTCAGATGCTCAGATTACAGCACTGTTAAACATTTTACATTGTCTCAAAAGAAAGAAAACAATGATTTCTTGCTGAATGCGATTAATCTTTAATGGGAAAATACACACATGACACACAGGTATATGGACAGGAAAATTTTGTTAAGCCGTGCCTTATTATATTTTTTTTTGGCGTTCTATCAATTATTACTATTTTCATGTAATCTGCATTAAATGTATATATCAACACGAATATACTAGAAATAACTTGTACGTGCTATTTGAGTTAAAGGTTCAATCAATTTCAGGATTACTATCCACAGCAGTCACTGATATATTATATAGAGCTCTACATGCTTTAAAAAACATTTAAAAAATTGTTTGATTCCGGCTTTTGTGAACAACACGTTTAATAATTTCTTGCATTCGAAGCGCTTTTCTGGATTTATCTTCATCAGGAACGATCAAAGCCAAACATTTAATATCCGAAGATGTATAAGTACCGAAACCGTTGAAGAGCTTTATGTCAAAAATACCTAAAATAAATAGCAAAATTAATCTAAACCAACTTTGCCTGATGGAGTTGAAACCTTAGTTTCTTCATAATTGAATTGGTTCGCAGTTAGAGGTACGAAATACAACTTAGACGGTTAAGTGGAATTCGTTGCAAAGTAATTGTCACGAGACTTTCTTATTACATTACATACTATGAGAAAATTTTCGAAATGTTAATTCAATCATAAGTTACAAGTTTTTAGGTTGTTTTTTATCCTTGGTTTAAAATATTCGGCTTTACAAGCGTTTCTTTTGAAGTATAATCCAGAAAAGAACTTCGGACGAATGTAATTCATAACGCGTTTTTTAAATTTTTTTTTAGTTATAAAAACGATTTAAAAAAGATATCTATAGTTATTGAAATAAAGTTTTGCAAATGTTTTGAAATCACGTTTTTAATGATCAAGAAAACTCAAACATATTTTCCGATCACTAAATAGATAAACCTGAATGCTGGCACTGTTTACTTAATTTGACATGTACCATTGCAACGACATTCATTCAATAGCTTTTTAAAAAATGCACTATTATACCCCAATAGAGTTGATGGGATACACGAAAATGTTTTATGTTCTATTGTTTGTCTGTTTGTCATTTTCTTTTAAATTTTAGGCATTGCGTTGTCAATTTATTTTCGATTTATGAGTTGGAATTTCCCTCTGGTATCTTTTCGCCTCTCTTTTACAAAATAACACAAAACATATGTAAAACACTACAAATAATAAAAACTACATGCATGAATACCTTAACTCTAACCCGAACCCTAGACACTGTCATATCATGCATTGTTTAAAACACTCTCTGCAGTGTCCAGACTTTCTAAAAAAATGCAAATCTTTCTTTTCTGATTTGCTCGCTTTCCTTCTAAATGTAGGAACCAATGTATTTTTCTCGCAGTTGTCTCTCTTTTATAAGCAACATTATAATTCATTATCGGCAATATAGTAAATTAAATAAGCAATCGTATAAACTACGTATTCTTATTAACTATATTAGATATTCAATAAACTATATGAGATATCTCAAATAATATATAAGATACATAATATATAATATATCTTTTATAGTTTATATTTTATAAGATATATAATATACCTTTTAAAAACTTTATAAGATATCTATTATACCTTAAACTTTGCAAGATATCTCTAAGGGAAGATACAAGAGGAAACAATAATTGATGAAATGGGCAAATATATTTGATCTCAAACATTAAAATTCTCAATGTGTTGTTGATATGTCTGCAAAATTTACGTGAATGTCAAAAATTGAAAAACGAGCAAAAGACAAACTAAACATAATACTAGTACAACATAGAAAATTAAAAACTGTTACACTAACCACACCTAAAACTAGAGCTAATGTCAGGTGCACTGGAGGGGTAAACATATACAAACCCGGTCACAAGACTTATTCGGTAGGTCACCCTTCAGGAAAATGATGGCGTCCTTAAAATATCCCGAGGGATGCTTTCAATTTCACAACTTGGTTTAACTCTTGGTTTAATAGTTCCTTGTATGTCGCTGCAGTAGCCCTCTATTAAGGAATTCCTGATAGTAAATGCAAGCTCTCAGACTGGAATCTCATATCAACTGAGAGATATAAACCCCACATGCAGGCGCTGATGGAATGTTGCTACATAGAAATTTAAAGTCCACAATTGGGAAGTAGCAATAATCTCTTTTCGCATAAAGTATGTTATGTCAACCTACCCTTATTGTCAATTTCTAGATGTAAACCAAGATATGAGGTAGAACTAACTTTATTGGCTGTATCCTTTATTCCAAGTTCTAATGGATAGATGCGTTCAGCATACTTACCAATTTTTTTAATTATTTAGTAAGAAGGCATCAGCTTTATATCGGAACGTGAAAATTAAAGGATAATGTTGGCTCAGGAGACTATAAAGTCAGCCTCATATGAATAAAGGAACAATTCGACAAGAAGAAGAGCACATATGGTCCCATTCTTAGTAATGAAAAGACAACTATCGATGTGTATATATTTACACATATCTCTATCATGTTTGTAAATATATATAGATTTGAGGCTTTAGAACATTTCCAAATAATAAAAGATAAAATAAGAATACGGTATTCAACAGCGATCTGCGATTGCTATGAAACAAAATTTCCTTCATAATATAAGTTCCATTTGAACAAATGTTATAGTTTTTGGTCTTCACAGAATAAAAGGTATGGAATATTTGTTTAAGCAAGAACAGATTAGTATAGCTTTGTTATAAAGTTTCAAGGAAAAATCTGTCAGGAGGATCAAATATACGTTTACAAGGAATTCGAATATTTCACAATTTTAAACACTTACATGACCATGAATGTGCAGAAATAATTATTAATATGTAAGTATGCATACAGACAAATATGGAGATTCATATAAAATGAGACGATCTTTAGTTCCTAATAGTTAAACTGAATCTATACTAAAAATCAACTGAGAGTTTTTAAAACAAAACTGTTCATATCATCAAATACTGAAAATGGAAAACATCCCGTCTAAGGTACGATAATATGATCATCAATAATCGTAAAGTATGACGATCTAGAAGTATAGTTTTAGGTGACCTTAAAACTATGATATACTAAAAAAATTCTACCTTAAGAGTTTAAAATTCTACAAACAGGAACTGTATTCATTATAACTGTCTTTGATTGGTTTGCTTTGAACTATTTTTTAACCAATTATAAAATATATAGTTGTTTATAAAGACTTAAAAATAAAGTGTATTCACAATTCGTATAGTCAGTCAAGGTCGTTAAACACTTATATATATTCAAAATTACAAGACTTTTCTTAACCGAATACTTGTACATACATACGAAAACATGTAGGATTTTACAAAGAAAATGTTGTAATTTAAATTGTGCTGATATAAAAAGGTAGACGATGACTTAATTAAAAAGAAATTTCGAGTACTACAATTGAGCGGTGAAATTCACGACCAACAAATTGTGAAATAAACATTTGTAAATGTGCAAATTTGTATGCGTTGCAGCGTAAACAGATCTTTAAAGGTAAGACTTTTTTCATAGTCCTTTTAACACGATGTATAAAACTATCTTATTTCGAGCAACCATTGAGTTGAATAGAAACATATGTTGTCGGTATTTATAAATATAAACATGCACTTAAAGCAAAAGTAACAACACTTTAATTTCGCGGTTTTTCAGCTCAAATATACTTTGAGTCTCTAAAAGATGCCAAAGCAGTTCCTTGGTACAAATAAAGCGAAATTCTAGGCTAGGTATTTATTATTCTACATTATTTTACATTATTGAACGTAGCTTTGGGTTGTTGTTTTGGTGTTTAGTATGCCGTCCATTTTTACTGAACACGTACACATTTTGTTTAGTGGGCAGCTGAAGCCCGTCTTCTGTTCGGGATATTCGTGCTGTGTTGACGACCCATTCGTGGCCTTCGGCCGTTTTCTGCTTTATTTGTCGGGTTGTTTCCTCTATGACACATTCACCATTGCAATTCTCAATTTTACGATTTTACAATATTATGGTGTAATGAAATCTTACGAAACCTAAAAACACTGCTTGATAAATACAGATCAGTAAAATCATTAATGTAACAATAGATCATTTCAAGATATTTTAACTCTTTTTGCAGTACATAATTGACGTTATCGTAATTGTCAGGTATATACTTGTAATAAGTATGATAAAAATGTAAATTGTTTCAAACATTCATCGCGTGCAATTTTAAGGCAAAGTATATATAATATCTCAGTTTTATGTATTGTAGACTTGGTAAACTGCAGTATCAAAATGAAAAAGAATAAGATAAATATAAAATTTAAAACTTCTAAAGAGACCGAAACTTTAACTATTCTTACTGATCTATAAACGTGTAGAATGTTTACGTATACTATGCAATTTGTCAAACAGAATTTAGTTTGAAATGCTGTTGATATGTTTCCGTATATATATTCTATATAATAAAAGTATAAGTGTTGTAAGAAAAAATCCCTGTTGTATCATTCTCCACCGTACGCTTATTCTGTCCTGTCTGACGTTTTTTCATAGTTATTATCGAGACTAAGTGATTTGAATGAAAAGATAAAATATAAAAAGATGACTGCTATTCATATACGAACATTCGTTCTGTTATGAAATGATAACCCAATTTTTACTGCCATCGAACGTATACTGACGTTTTCCCAAAATATCCTGCTGAATTTTTGGTAAATGACTTTAGAGAGTGACTTTATCACCCGATTATATTTAATATACAAAAGAAATATTGAACAATGCAGCAGACCACGTCGCCTACCAATATTGAACCACCTTTCATCCGTTTTAACTATTCTGGTCACATGTATCGTGTACGTATTCATTTTTATTATATGTTGGTACGCATTGATTATAGAGGAGAAAATATTGAAAATAAACCATAATATGTGTATATATTTCGATATATCAGAACCCATACCATTGTTTCAACTTTAATCAACAAATTCATTGAAAATAAACTCATCATAGATACCAGGACTAAATTTTGTATATACGTCAGACGCGCGTTTCGTCTTCAAAAGACTCATCAGTGACGCTCGAATCAAAAAAATTTAAAAAGGCCAAATAAAGTACGAAGTTGAAGAGCATTGAGGACCAAAATTCCTAAAAAATTTGCCAAATACGGCTAAGGTAATCTTCGCCTGAGGTAGAAAAACCTTAGTATTTCAAAAATTGAAATCTATCCTATCAAAGTTGATATATAAAAAGGAAATAATATATATGTCGATTTGGTGTCACGATATCACAGTAGCATGGGTTCGAATCCCGGCGAGGGAAGAACCAAAAATTTGCGAAAGCAAATTTACAGATGTAACATTGTTGGGTTGATGTTTAGACGAGTTGTATATACATAATGTACACAGCCATGTATCACCATCATTGATGGCGATCCGATGGATACATCTGTTGTAGGGTTGTCACTGACTCAGACGTACTTATAAATATAATTATTTTCTGTGACTGTATCTTACATTAATTTGTAGGATCCTTTACTATAGATAATTTGGCTGATCTGTAACAATAACATCTTCATTCCTTATATATCATGTACTGCAGTACGCCGCTAGATTAAAACTGACGTGGAAAGGTAACACACGGCCAGCGAAAGCTCTATTTTAAGAGCCCAGGTGGTCCTGTGGTCTAGCGGGACGGCTGCAGTGCAGGCGATTTGGTGTCACGATATCACAGTAGCATGGGTTCGAATCCCGGCGAGGGAAGAACCAAAAATTTGCGAAAGCAAATTTACAGATCTAACACTGTTGGGTTGATGTTTAGACGAGTTATATATATATATATATATATATTTATATAAGGTTTGAAGACATATGTGAGTTTGTGATTTAAAGGAATGGACAATATATATATAGTGTCGTCAAGGACATTGTTAAAACGTCGCCTGAAGATTGCCAGAAGGCATGAAAGCGCTAGTGACAATATTTTAACGAACTGTTATTATTTGATGTGAAATGTCAAATTTAAAAATATTATTATATATATATATATATATATATATATATATATATATATATATATATATATATATATATATATATATATATATATATATATCTAAAACTGAAATTATCTAACCTTGTAGTTAAAACAATAAATTACCCCTTAAGACATGACAGGCCAATTGCAAAATCATATATATATATATATATATATATATATATATATATATATATATCGATATAGTATTCTCTATTCGTGTTAATTTGGATGATTATAAGGTTTTTAAATGACCCTAAAACCTTTATAGATCAAAGGATAAAGTAAATTTTAAATTTTATAATAGTAGGATACGAACTTTAAAACAGTGTTCTTTGTCATTATATTTGTTTAATTTGCCTTTAAATTTTACTCGTATGAAATATAAGCAGCTTTTATGAAAAAGTCACTTTCAGAAAATTATGTATGCTAAGGTGTGTTTTTGTTGCACTTCAGTGTTCCGCGCTGTTTACCTCTTATGGTGATGTGTAATCCTCGGTTTAGTCTGTAACCCGGATTTGATTTCTGTCAATAGATTTATGACTTTTGGTGGCACGGTAGTATTTCCTGGCCCATAAGGCATAATGATAGCCTTTTTAGAATTTTCACCACTTTCTAACACTGCAAAAATTATACATTCACAGTTAACTGAAGTACTTTCATTTTATTATTCAGAAATGAATTTGAATGTGTATCATGACCGTTTACTACTTTTGTTGCTATTTTTAAAACCTAAGCCCACTAGTGCATTTAGGTCTTTAATCACGCAGTGAATACACAATTCAAAAAAATTCTTAAAAATTTATTTTCATCTGTTTGTAAAATTATTTTATAGTTTTCTACACCTGATTCATCCCCCGGTTTTGGAAAGTGGTGTTCAGTTGAAATGATTTTTTGTCCAATCACACTGTTCAGATACATTGACTTAGGTAGGGTATACAAAAGAGCAACCTAAATTCTGAAATGCAAATACTACCGTGCCACCTTTTGAACAATGGTATACTACTAATGCCTTTGTGAATAAAACATGTTTTTATTTAAAGAATATAAATAAAGCAATAACAAAATTAAAATAAAATATTACGAATGCATTACATTTCGAATTTTATTATTTAACGAAACTCTTGATTCATCTATCACGTCTGGAAGAATATTGTTGAGCTAAATAATTTGCGTCCTGTTCTGCTGAATTAGGAGTTATAAGTACGCATTTCCCATTTGATTTTGAAATACAATTGTAATTAATTCCAAAATATTGAGGATGAGGGAGAAATATCATACCCCTCCCACTTGTTAAATTCTTTGGATGATCTCCTATAAAATATGAGACTATTTGAAACGTTTTAAAGTTATTAAAAAAAGACAATATATTGGACAAAAGGACCTCCATAAGTCATTTTTTTTCTGACCAAAACATTCAAAAGAACACGTAAGACGGAAAATTGTACAGTAAAACCAAACTGACAATAATATAAATTACTTTTAAAACAAAAAATCAAACTGTAGCTTACATTTAAGTCATTGTAAATAAGGTCATTATGTTATGCCTTGAAACAGACTACAGAAACTAGGTATCGTCTGGGTGTTTGTTTTTTTTCAATTAAGGCTCTATCATTCTGAAATGAAATACCTCTATATAGTATTAGACAAACAAAAATATAGTATCTGTTTGGTTATGTGTTTAGAATTTGATTTGTGGACCACACATGTCCTTGTTAAAAAGAATAAGTGTAGTCGGAGTCTCTGTTTCATTGCGGAATTAACAATTTGTCCGTTTATAGATTTTGTAATCATAAACTGAGGTTTCAACTTTCTCAGATTATTCATATCATTTGTTTCATCTGCTAAATTCGGCCACAATGCAAGCGACAAAATCAATCAACACATTCCACATTTATCATAATCACTTTGTTCTTTGTTTTTATTTTAAAACTATCTAGAACCGGACGTGTTGAAGACACGCTATGTTTCGACTTCTGACTGTTGAGATTTTGATAAGGGACTTTCTGTTTTGAATTTCCTCGGAGTTCGATATTTTTGTCTAATTTACATTTTACGAAAATGTTCAGATCTATCAAGTTGTATAGTTCCGCGACATATCCTTTCTTTTTTCCGCAATTGTAACTTCGGTAATAAAACACCGATTTTGTACTTTCCATGAACAACAAGTCTATCGCCATGATTGCAACAGGATATTCTAACCACAAAACATTTTGAAACGATATGAATTCTAGAATGACTTATGAAAAGTCAGTTATCCAAACGACAAGGTTAAAATTTAAATTTTCGTATGACTTTTGAAAATTATTTTGTCTCTTTTTAGGTACAGCAAATTTAGATTATCAAACTTCAAATGAAAAATTACCTCAGATATTTAATTCTTGTTATTTATGAACTTTTCCGTGAATAAAGATTTTACATAGATCGTAGACCGTAATATGTTATTCTCAACATTATCGTTTTATAAGTAGTAAAAACTAAAATCACAAAATACTGAACTCTGAGGAAAATTCAAAACGGAAAGTCCCTAACCAAATGGCAAAATCAAAAGCTTAAACACATCAAACTAATGGACAACAACTGTCATATTCCTGACTTAGTACATGCATTTTCTCATGTAGAAAATATTGGGTTGAACCTAGTTTCATAGCTCCTCTCACTTGTATGACAGTCGCATTACGTTCCATTATATTTACAACGATACATGAACAAAATAGACATAATGGGCAGGAGTATGAAAATAAGAGTATAGTAGTCAACCTATAGACAAATTTTGTAATTTATACAAAGGTGACCGCTCATTAAATTTATTACGAATAAAGCAAGCGTTAGATTTCATGACTGACAGTCACAGTGTAGATACTATTCTGTACGCTATACGGAAGTCGCGATTTTCGAAGCGATGATTTCCAACTGGCTTACAGGACGGTTTTGCCTACGGTAACTTTTCTCATCATTTGTTTCTACAAAGTGCTTTGAACATCTTCAAGGTATATATAGCATCATAAATATGAGTAACTGTAACAAAAACATGCATTGGAATATAAAATATACGTGTGCATCACATCAACTTGGTAGAAAAAAGTGAAATCGATGGACAATTTTGCTCTCGTAGTACAAAGCAAATAATCTTTTATTGCAAATATTTGCATCAGTTTACAGTTAAATATATACTGTTTCAATATTCTTTTCGTATTTAAGTAGAATATTCGTATTTCCCATAAAAAAATATATTTTCCTAGAGGATCCCAAAATAAATTACTGTACGATCAGTCTAGAACTGACTGTATTCTAGAAGCGATTTCAGATTTTTTGACTGTATGATCAGTCGTGATTTTGAAGAAAAAACAACAGCAATTTGAAGGTATATACGTGTATATGTGATATTATGAACTATCCAGGGAACTATAACGTGTAATTACTTTCATCAGACAATACAAATATATTTCTGATGAATTTTTTAGACGGCAAAATAATTGTATTTTTGTTCCATCAGTCTTATTTAAAATAAAAAAATAAAAAAAAAGTAATACATGATTCGCTTGTGGACTTTGTAATAGTGTATCGTTACAGTTATCTGTTTAGCTATTACATTTTTAAAGATTATTTACACCGTCCGCCGTTGACCAATTGATGATAACATAAATCAAGCTTGTCTTTTAAAATAACAAAAAATGGATAAAGACAGCTTTGCGTAGGGGGATAATTCATGTGATATAATTTTGGTAAGTTTACAGAAAAAAGAAGGTCCATAATGCATTAATCGAGTAAAAATGGAGCAATTTCAGAAAACTTTAATGATTGATTTAGGAGGTGTTGGAAATACCTGATGAGTGCCCCCATATAATGTAATGTTCAAGTCCGTATCTTATATAAAGTAACCTCATAAAAGATTTTTACTAAAATTCGAAATAGACGGTACACAATACAATCATTATCATTTATGATAAGAAATCCGAATAAGATTAATTAATAGTTATATCAGTGACGGATTCAAAAAAAGGGGATCCGGCAGTTTGAAACCCTTTTTTAACTATCAATTCATTTGTATGGGAACATATATTTGGAATCCCCTTTTCTCCTGGATTGGACCCCTCTCCATTTAAAAATGGCCGGAACCCCCAATGTATATTAAGTGGTTTATGAGGAGATGCGCTTACAAAACCGGCGAAACATATTGTACCGGTCCAACGGACGAAAGGAAAGACGGACTTCTTTATCACTATAACCCCCCACTTGACAAAGTGGTGTACAATTGAGTGTCAAAAAGACAGTTTTCTCGTTTGAATTGTTTTACATTGTCTTATCGGGGCCTTTTATAGCTCACTATGATGTTAACGAACTCAAATTAATCGATTGATTGCTACATTGTTATTTACTTAACATTCAGTGACAAATATTGCATGCATGTACAGGATGAGACCAAGTACAATAATTTAAAAGATATGTTTTGCAAGGAAGGCCTCGACCAACCTGGATAAAAGACAAATAATTTTAACTGTCACTGGGAAATTAGTAGTATCTTTGATAGATGAATAAAAAGGCCGTCTTTGAACCCCTCAGAGAGATTTTGAAACTTTTATTTACAGACAATAATCGTGACACTCAATTTTCACGAGGCAAGAAATTTAAGGTCCTCATGTAGCCCGCACACAAATGAAACTGTGAGCATGTATGATCTAGAATTTTTACACTCACCAAATTAAAAAAAAATTGAAAGTAAAGCTTATCTCATTTTATTGCTTTTTTCTCTCAAATCTTGTTTGTAGCAACAACGGATTTAAAACACACTCTTATGGACAGCCTACTGTTATAGGAAGTACTTGTTTAGCGTGAAATTCTTGGATAATTGCCAATACCTTAAATTTGTACTCAAGGAATATAATTAGTCGGGCACTATAAACTAGAATGATCTCGAACAAGAAAATCTTACAACTACTGTACAAAAGTATCCCACATTCACATTGTAAAAAACACAATATTTTTGTATAGACTATAACTGTGCTTGAATTGTGTAAGATATCTTTCTGATAATAATATAGGCCAATCGATTATGTATATAATCTAGTAATCTATGGTTGTACTAATGCGGCGTAAAGCAACCAACAATCAATCAATAGTAATCTATGAAAAAATAACTAGAATTATGGCTAGCAATAGCACTGGAGTATAGAGGATCTATCCGGGCATTGGTAATCAGATTATGTTGATGATATTGTAAATTGATATGCTATGACAATTTTGTATGGAGCAAATATAGTTAAAATTCAAAAATGGTTTAACAGAGAAAAAATATTTATGAAATAATGATTCAACCCTTTGAAATAATTTGAAAGACGAAAACATTTGTTAAACTTGTCATGAATGTTTAAATACAGCTCTGTGCCTTGTCTTTGATAATATGCCAATATCAACCACTGTTTAAATGTACAAACTAAAGAAGCGTGACAGACATTTTATGATTAATTATTTTTCATTCAACCGTAATGACATCAAGCTGTTATACCGTTCCGTTGGTCGATATAGACCGATCGTTTGATATTGTCATATCTTATAGAATTCCTTCTTTAAGAATTTACCCATGTTGGAGTTCAGTATTTTTGTTTTCTGTACAGTTAAATGATGAACCATGTCCATAACTATTTCTCATTTTAAGAACAGCTTCATTGAAATCTGACCTTTGTATTGCATCATTTGTACACTCACAACACAGTTTAGTGTTAATCAACTGAAAAAAAAAACCACTCATCTTAATAACGAAATCGGTATATGAAATGAAAATGGAAGTATTCTTATATAAAGAAGGTCTAAAGACATATGCAAGTATTTGGTTAGAAGGAATCAACATTATAGATCTAAAACTGAAATTCTTCAACCTTGCAATCAAAAACAATAAATGACCCGTATTGAAAATGTGGAAATAACTTGACAATTGCAAAATAATTTTATATTTCTATATAGCTTTCTCTTGTGCTAATTTAAATAAGTATGAGGTTTTTAAATGACACTAAAACTTCAATGGATCAAATGATAAAGTCAACTTTAAATATTATTATAGTAAATTACGAACTTAAAAACAGTATTCTTTATTGTACATGTTTTGTTTGCCTTTAAATAAAACTCCACTGAATAAGGTTTAAGTAAAAACTTCTCTCTATGATCTTGAATTACAACTGTTATTAAAAAAAAATATTTTACATTCCTCTTCTTAAATTGTGCTGATGTTGCCTTTTTAAAATATGACAATATTGGGTAATTTGAATATTTTAAAGCTATTTAAAAACAATGACAACATCCATAAATCATTTCACGATTTCCAATACCGTTCGAATCATCATTATTTAATGCTCCTGATTTTTTTTAGAAATCTTCACTTGCATGTGATAAAAATGCGGCTCATTTCAAAAGTGTTTTGAAAAGTTTTGCATTACTGAGGTGATCTCTTGTTATGCTCCGATATACTAGAAACACATTTCATGAAAACTAGGTATTGTCCGGGTGTTTTTTTTATTTTAAAAAGAAAGCTCTATCATTACGAAATAAAATAGCCATTTTGTTTCATGGAAGATTCTTTGTTTCTAAAATTGTCCGTTTATCAAATTTGAAATTATAAAGGAAGTGAAGTTTCAATTTCCTCACGAAAAGTTGACAGTACATGTATGTTGCTATTTGTGTAGATACGTTTGGTCATCTAGCTATTCAACTTCTTCCATTTCTTGTATATCCTTGACTATGAAATATTCGGCTTGGAGCATTCCTGAAGAAGGTATATTCAGAAAAGGCTTTAGACGGACTGACATCATAACGTGCTGTTATAATTTTTTTTCCCGTATTATCGATCATCCATTTTCATTGTTCAGCTGCTGAATTTGGTTACAAAAAAGCGACTGAATATTTCAACCCATTCCACGTTCTAAAAATGTCCATTTATAGATTTTGTTATTATACACTGAGGTTTCAACTTTCTCAGAAAAAGTTGACCGTATATGAATTGGCTATTTGTACTTTTGGTTATAAAACTCTTCAACTGTTTCGGTTCTTTTAAATATTCGGCTTGAAACGTTTCCGAGGAAGATGGTGTTGTTTTCATTCTTTTTACTATTATTAAAAATCCACATACGTTGGTTCAGCTGCTGAATTTGGCCACAAAATTAGCAACAGAATCAATACTGAATGTGGACTCATTCATATCAGAAGCCGTTTACCCTGTCAACCCATACCGGTTTCCTCTTTTTTTTTACAACCTTTCCTTTTTTCCGTAATTGTGACTTCGTTTATGAGACGTAATACCAAATGTGTACTTTCCATGAATGACAAAACACATGTCATGATTGCTACAGGATATTGTAACCAAAAACACTTTTTGAAACGATACGAATGATAGAATGACTTTTAAGATAAGTCAGTTATCCACATGACGGAGCTAATAAAAATGCTCATTGTTGAAGGCCGTACGGTGACCTATAGTTGTTAATGTCTGTGTCATTTTGGTCTACTGTGAACAGTTGTCTCATTGGCAATCATACCACATCTTCTTTTTAATATTGTTAATCGACTGTAAAAATCACACTCAAATAAAAAAAAAATTGGTATATGAAAAGGAAATCAAATATATTTGTATATTTATATATAGAAGGTTAAAATACATGTGCAAGTTTGTGGTTAAAAGGAATCGACAATATATATATCTAACACTGAAATTCACCAACCTTGCAGTTAAAAACAATAAATGCCCCTGTCTATTATATCGAGTATGGTTAAACCTAGCGTAGATCTTGACAAACTAGCAATTCACATGGTTGAAAATGAAAATTCCGCATTAAAGGTTACAGTACAGGAACTCAAATATAAATCGGAACTAGAAAAAGCAAATTTACAATCGAAACTTGATTTACAAACATCCAAATCTGAAACTTGCAAACAAACATATGAAAAATCTATAAAAGTTTTAGAAACAGGAGCTGAATCCTTGAATGAGAAATTACGTGACAAAGAAGACAAACTTGAAATGTTGCAAAAGTCGAATAAAGAATTAAGTTCTGTAATACAGGCAAAAGATGAGGAACTATTACTTGCAAAACAACAAGAAGGTGCTGTGGTGAACAAGGAAGAGTTCAAAACAGTAACCCATCAAAGAGACAGAACAAAAGCTAGCCAGAGTAAACCAAAAACACAGCAACATGAGGTGAAGGAAAGGCCTTCTGTAATATTAATTGGAACATCTAATATAAAAGGAATTGAACCGTCCAAATTATCCTCCAAATTTACCTTGAGGAAGCTTAATGCGTATACGTTTGAACAAACAGAAAGCCTGCTCAGAGATGTAAACAAACAACCAGATGTAATAGCTTTCCATTCTCTTACTAATGAAATGGTGGATAATTCAACAGAGTACTGTGTCAACAAAATGAAAGATATCATAACTTCAACGTTGGATAAATTCCCTTTATGTAAAATTGTGCTATCCGCTCCCACACCAAGGGCGGATAGTTGTTCACTAAATAGTCAAGGTCAATTAATCAGTGCTTTATTAAAGAATGAGTATGTAAATAATGAAAAGGTGTTCTTTTGCGACAACAGTAATCTCTCCTTCAAAGGAAAGGCAATTCAAAGATTCTTAAGTAAGGATCAATTCCATCTATCTTCACAAGGTGTAAATGTGTTAGCATCAAATATAAGAGATGCAATCGATGAGGCCCTAAATCTCCCAAAACGTATACCAGCACAACAGAGAAATTCTGATTACAGGAATTACAATCACACAAACACAGATTACAGAGATTATAATGATTATGGCCAATCAAATACAGACTACAGGAATTACGATGAACCCTATAATAACAGTTCTAGAGGAGGTTACTACAGACGTGGAAGAAAATGGTGACGATAATGCTCATGATGAAAATTCTGATAATTACTTTATAATTAAACTTTTGGTTGTAAAAACTATAAGCTCTCAGTACTATTTTGGTTCAATATTGTTAGCTTGCAAGTTGTTTTAACTTTGGTAAATTTAGAATATTTTTTTTTGGTTTTTTTGGGGGTTTTTTCTCTCTTCTTTTTCTTTTTTTTGTATAATTAAAGTTTAGTTTTTTGTCACACATCTGTATTACTAAAAAGTGGAGAATTTTATTATTCCAAAAAGGGTAAACTTTATAAGTAAAGTTACGTGTATATATAAATATAGGAAAACATGATCAAGAAAAAAGACACAAACTCTAACATATTTTCAAATTTATCATTCTGTGTCTGGAATGTTGGTGGACTAATATCAAAAAATTTTGATAAAACTTTAGACCCTTTATTTATACAAGAAATAGTAAAATATGAAGTGATTTTGTTAACTGAAACACATCTTGGTCATAACACTTCTGTTAATATTGACGGATACAGATATTATCCAGTATGTAGAACACAATCCACCAATGCAAGATTTTATGGTGGTCTTGGTATATTGATAAAGAATGATATTCGAAATGGCATTAACATTTTACAAAATACAAGCAAAGATTATCAATGGTTAAAATTTGATAAATTTTATTTCAACTTAAAGAAGGATTTAGTTCTTTGCTTGGCTTATATTATACGTAGCAACTCATATTATGCCAGTCAATCAGAAAATGACATTTTAGAAAGTATTGAAAAAGATATAGCCACACAATTCAATAATCAAGGCCATATTATATTATGTGGAGATTTAAATGCCAGGACAGGGTCGGAACCTGATTTTATACAAGATGATTCAAGTGATGATCATATACCATTGTACAATAATAATAATTGTGATATTATACAACAAATTAGATGTAGCAATGATTGTAAAGTTGATAGTAGAGGTAAACAGCTTCTAGATTTATGTATCTCTTCCAAACTACGTATTGTGAATGGTAGATTATGGGGTGATTCCTCTGGTAAATTTACTTGTATCAAACCAACAGGTTCAAGTGTAGTTGACTATGTTGTCATGTCAGAAGACTTGTTAAACACCACATCATACTTTCAAGTTTCTGATTTTATTTCTACTCTGTCAGACTGTCATTGTAAACTTTCATTTGGAATATTAGCAAGTTATTCTGTTGAGAGACAAGATCTCAATCAAAATGAATCAATATTCCCTGGTAAATACATTTGGTCAACCAAGGCGGGTCAAAAATTATGTGATGCACTAACACAGGCAGATGCAAAATACAATATTAAAAATTTCCTCGACAAAAGTTTTGAGAATACATCTGAGGGCATTGAGAATCCTGTGAATACATGTCATGAAATAATAGTTAATGCTGCTAATAAAGCAACAGTATTTAAAAAATCTATTAAGCGAAAAAAGCGTAAAAATAAAAACTTTTTTGATACTGACTTAAAAACAAAACGGGGGATACTCATTCTAAAGGGAAACTCCTATCTAAATTTCCCTTTGATCCAATTGTAAGAGGGTCGTACTTCAAATGCTATAGAGAATACAATAAATCTCGCAAACGAAAAAAGAGAGAATTTAAACAAAAAATATTGGACAGTCTTGATGGGTTAAGGGAAGATAATCCAAAAGAATACTGGAATTTAATCAAGTCACTTAAAGATGATAAAAAGAAGGGTCCAGAAAAAACAGTAAATACAAATGTTTGGTATACCTACTTTAAATCACTTAATAAAATACCAGATAAATATAAATGTAGAATTAATCAAATTGACAAGTTACTTAAAAACATGGAATTAAGCCACTCTTTCAATGAACTGGATTTTAGAATAACCTCTAAGGAAGTGTTAGACACTATTTGTAAGTTAAAATGTGGAAAGGCAGTCGGTTTAGATGGCCTCCCAAATGAAATACTGAAGAGTGGTGCTAGTATTTTGACTCCATTATTTCAAAAACTTTTTAATCTTGTATTTTCTTCAGGAATATATCCCAAAAAATGGTCATCAGCATATATTTTCCCAATTTTTAAAGCTGAGGATCCATCTAAACCTGAAAACTACAGGGGTATTGCAATTAATATGTGTATAGGAAAACTATTCAATTCAATACTAAATAAAAGGCTTGATAACTATTTAGAAACAAATAATATAATAAATCCAAGTCAGATTGGTTTTTCAAGTAAAAGTAGGACATCGGATCACATGTTTGTATTAAAAACTATAATCGATAAGTACACCATTATGAAAGGTGGGAAACTTTATGCTTGCTTTGTTGATTTCAAAAAAGCGTTTGACAAAGTCATTCATTCTGGTTTAAAATATAAGCTATTAAAATATAATATAGGTGGTAACTTTTATGCTATCCTGAGAGACATGTACAATAAAAGTGAATTATGTGTTAAAATAGGTGATGTGCTTACTCCTAATTTTTATTCTCAAATTGGAGCAAAGCAAGGGGATGTTTTAAGTCCAAATCTTTTCAAGATTTTTATAAATGATTTACCGGATGTATTTAAGGAAAGCCAAGATGCTGTTGATATAAACGGTCGCAGGATTGACTGCCTCATGTATGCAGATGATATTGTTATTTTTTCTAGTTCCAAGGCAGGTCTTCAAAAACGACTTGATGATTTATCAAAATTTTGTACTAAATGGTGTTTAGAGGTCAATCTGTCTAAAACCAAAGTTATTATATTTAACAAACCTGGTAAACTTTTAAAAGAATATTTTTATTTCGAAAAAGATACAATAGAATGTGTTAACAATTATAAGTATTTAGGTTTAAAATTTATATCTAGTGGACTTTTTAAGCAGGGAAAGGAAGAATTATACAAAAAATCACTAAAAGCTGTATTCAAATTGCAAAGATCTTTATCATCTTCCAATCCAAGTATTTCTACTCTTTTACATATATATGACCATACAATAAAACCAATTTTAATGTATGGCAGCGAAATTACAGGTATGTTTAAAACTAGCACTGCAGCATGCCAGAAAGAAAGTGAATATTTATCACAGCACATTTATATGAATGATTTTTTAGATAAATCCAATTTAAAATATATGAAGTATATATTAGGTGTAAACAAAAAGTCTTCTAACCTAGCTGTGCTAGGAGAGCTTGGTAGATTCCCTTTATATGTAGATTCCCTTTATCTTTTTCAGTTGTATTATCAATGCTAAAATATTGGTTTAGAATAAAGAATATGAAAGACGGTTTACTGTATGATACCTATATGTGTAACAAAAACATGTTTGATAATAATATTGAATGCTGGTATTCATCCATACATTTCATTTTTAAAAAGCTGAATATTCATAATTTGGAGGTGAAGCTCAACTTTTGTATCAAGTCAGTTAAGCAAAAACTTTGTAATAGTTTTGTAAAATTTTGGAACACAAAAAGAACAGATACACAGAGTAGTAAATTAAATACTTATTTCAAACTTAAAAATTGTTTTTCGAAAGAAATGTATCTATCTTTAAACAATTTTCAATTGAGAAGTGCCATATGTAAAATTAGAATCAGTGCACATGATCTCAAAATAGAAAGAGACAGGTATAAAACATTATATATAGAAAGAGATCAAAGGCTTTGTAAGAAATGTACTCTAAATCTGGTTGAAGATGAACAACATTTTATAACTAGTTGTCCAGCATACAAAACTGATAGGGAAATATTTTTCAAGGAGATAAACTGTATTTGTCCTAATTTTATACATCTTTCAAATGAGGCAAAATTTGTTTGGTTATTTACTAATGAAAATTTGTCTGTACTTAAATATTTAGGGAGCTATACTATTACATGTCTTGATGTTAGACGAAATGTTGATTAATGTATGTAATAACAATTATTGATAATTGTAATGATTTTATGGTTCTGATCCTGCCTGGTATTAAATGTATTTGATTTTTATAGAATGAAGATAATAACACTTGTCTGAATTTTTTTTTTAATATTTCATTTTATTATATAAAAATGTTTTTCTGTTACAAATCATGATGTATTGTTCTATGTGTACATGTTATGCTGCCCATCAAGGGCCCTTGATTGGAATAATAAAATATTCTTATTCTATATTGTTATTCTTATTACATGACATGTCAAATGCAAAATCATTTAAATTTCTAAATAGCATTCTCTTTTGTTAATTTGAATGATTATGAGGTTTTTAAGTGACCTTTTAACTTCAATAGATCAAATGATAAATTCAATTGTAAATATTATAATAGTAAATACGAACTTTAAAACATTGCTCTTTCTCATTGTATTTGTTTTGTTTGCCTTTAAATATAGCTCGTATGAAATATTAGCAGCTATGATAAAATAGTTTCTATGTATGTTGACGTTTGTTTTTGTTGAACTTCAAAGTTTCTTTTGTTTTATTGTTAATATCGTCTTTAATTTATTACACGGATTTGTTTTCTATCAATCGATTTATGACTTTTGAACATCGGTATACTACTGTTGCCTTTATAAATAAAACACGTTTTTAGTTAAAGAAATATCAATAATATCAAAAATATCAATAATATCTTATGACTTGTTGTTATATGCAACTATATTTCATTTATATGTTGTTTTAATATTGTAATATTGTCTGTATTTGGATCACGCCTCTATTGTACTCTTTCCAATAAAATATTGACTCGAATTGAAAGCAATAAAAAAAGAAAATAATTAAAAGATGCTTGTGCAGTTGCATTTCGAATGTTATTTAACGAACCTCTTGATTCATATATCACGATTGTTGAACTTTAGAATTTTCGTCCTGTTCTACTGAAATTAGGAATAAGTACTCATTTTTCCATTTGATATTGAAATACAATTGTAATTAATTCCAAAATATTAAGGATGAAGAAACAATTATTTACCCCTCCCCCTTATTAAATTCCGTGAATGTTGTCCTGTAAATTATAAGACTATTTGGTAATTGAAATGTTTTAAAGGTATTGAAAAACTTTGGAAAACAGGACGGTCATAAAGACTTTTTACAATTTCCTATACTGTTTTAATCATCGAGATTTAAAGAACTTGTTTTATCAAGTATTTTTAAATTATTCTCCCCCACTAAATGTGATAACAATTTGGCTGATGTTCAAAATGTTTTGAAAAGGTTTGCATTACTAAGTTTATCTGTGGAAAAGCAACTTTATATTGTATAATAAACTGAACTTCACATTATTTGTTTGTGACATTTTATAATAATTCAGTCCAATAAATGGAAAAATGGATTGTTTCTGACCAAAACGTTCAAAAGAACATTAAAGACGGAAAATGGTACAGTTAAAACCAAACTGAAACTATACATGCTTACTAAATGTAAAAATTATATGCACTGAATATTTTTATCAAACTGTAGTTAACATTTTAGTCATGGTAAATAAGGTCATTATATTATGCATTGAAAAACTTCATGGTAACTCGGTGTCGTCTGGTCTTTTTCTCTCAAAATACAGCTCTCTCATTCTAAAATGAAATAGGTCTATAAAGTATTAGACAAATACAAAATAAAGTATCTGTTTGGTGAAGTGTTTTGCATTTGCTTTGGGTACACAACATAAGTTCTTGGTAAAGACATAAGTGTACTCGGACCCTTCGGCGTCGTTGAAGAATTTTCAATCCATATTAAAATTGATCATTTATAGATTTTGTAATTATAAACTGAGGTTTTAACTTTCTGTAGATGCAATTTGCTGTATGTGTATGTTATTTTGGTAATTTAACTCTTTAACTGTATCGGTTCTTTTACATCCTCAGCTATCAAATATATTGCTTGGACCGTCACTAAGGAAGGTAAATCAAGAAAAAATAATAACGTATTGTTTTGAGTTTTTTTCGTGTTATCGATCATCCATATCCGTTGCTTCAACTGCTGAATTTGGCCAGATAATGAGCAACAGAATAAATCAACACATTCCATATTTATCATGATTACTTTGTGCTTTGTTTTTTATTTTAATACTATATATATCTAGAACCGAACGTGTTGAAGACACGCTATGTTTCGACTTCTGACCGTTGAGATTTTGATTACGGACTTTCTGTTTTGAATTTCATCGGAGTTCGATATTTTTTTTATTTTACATTTTACGAAAATGTTCAGATCTATCAGTGGTATATTTCCGCGGCACATCCTTTCCTTATTTTTTCGCAATTGTGACTTCGATAATGAGACTTAACACGTATGGAACGCGGAAACCACATTAACAGTTTATCGGGAATACTGATAGTTTATCGGTCGATCATTATAGATAGTCGGCGTAAAGAATACTTTACGTTCGACCATCATAGATGATCTATTTAATGTGACTCGAGCGCAGATAATGATGGTTACTTTTTTGATAATGCATTAACGGTCGATGATGTGAATTGTTTCGATAATGATAGTTAACCTCGACCAAGTGAATTAAAACACGAGTCATAAATTTGATAACTTGAATTAATGCTTGCCGATTGTAAAATCGATTTTTGAGAGGCGGTCAGCTTTTTTCTACTTTCGCTTTTGCGAATTGATGTAAGCGGCATGGATACATCAATCTATATGTTTTGGAGGTGAATGACAGCTGTAAATAATAATCTTATGTTATTTATGATATAGTTTCTGTAATTTGTAATACTTATTCTCATTACACCTTTAAATATATAGACCTGAATGAGGCGGTTTTCCTAAATTCCTTGATAGGTCAACGTCAAAAGACAAAGGTAGCCTGTTGTCACCTGGCATTTAGCTTTTGACCCTATGCGCCTATAAATTGTGTTTGTGTTATGGGGAAGGGGGATTTTGAAATTATTGAATTATCGGTGCTGGCAATTACCGAAAATAAGTACCCAAGTACAGTAATAAGCCCCCCTGTGACAGGATGAAACAGTTTAAAAAGAAATAATCTACAGGACAACAAAGGCAGTCTGACTAGACCCAGCCCCTACTAACGGCAGTGGATAGTTGGGGCTGGGTCTAGTGACGCAATGTGGTTTTCATTTTTTAGTTCAAGTGCTTTAATCTTGCTTGTCCAAACAATTATGACATCTTGTGAGGCTAGTTGTGTATGCTCCAATAGAAGGGGTATTATTTTTTTGGTAAATGTATCTGTCCATCTTCCTGTCTGTTTCTTAATCAATTCCTACTAAGGTTATAGTCTTGAAAGAAGTTAAGGGTGAAGTTGTAGTCACTTCAACTTGAAATGAAATAATAAATGTTCCTTATTATGTATTCTTTCTAATTTGCAATTCAAATGAGGGCTTTTGACTCCTTTTTCATGCTTCTGGTATGCGGTTAACGATTTAAAAATAAGGAACAAGCAGTCTCACCGGGACTAAAAAACACAAACAAGTCCAAGGCCACCAAAGGGCCCTCTATACAGCCATAAATCCAGCAGCCAGAGGCTGTATTGAACAGGTCCCGAAACACTAATGTATACTAGTTCAGGAAAATGGACGCCACTCTACACTCCGAAACATAGATATGAACCAAAATGAAAAAAAATAAATATACAAGACTAACAATGGCAAGAGGTTCCTGACTTAGGACTGATGCAATAATGCTGCCGGCTTAAACGTGTTTACTTTTGTGAGATCTCAACCTTCCCCCTATAAGCATGATAAGTACATTTTAATAAATTTAAAAAAAAAAAAAAAAAAAACACCTTTAAATATCCCTTATCAATTAACAAAAGCCCTATACGTATAAAACAAATAATGTTTCAAACGTATAACATTTATCAAGAGTAGACCGAACGGAAAACTATATTTTTTTTTAAAGAGACGGAACTGTTAGACCACTTGCAACCTGGGAGTAGATCAAATGGGAGTAGACCAACTGGAATGATACCATTTTCAGTACCTGCTAATACCTAAAGTTTTCTAATCAACATAAATATAACTTTATGGTATATGTACTGTATTGTACTGTAAATTAATTTTTTTAAAGCCGTGGGATCTGAAGTAATAAAAATGTTCAGAAATACAAGTAGGAGGTACACAAGTAAAGTGACTGCTTTTATTAACATAAAATCTTTCTGAACCAAGTATAATGAACAGTTCTTGTAGTATAAGTAATATTACTGTTCCAAAGTTCATCAAAGCTTGATTTTTCACCGTCTACTTTTGAGGTGTTATTTAATTATAAAAAACTAATCTGAAGAAAAATCAGACTATGTATAAACATCATTTATATAACATATATGTGCCCATTAAATTATTTACATTTTTTTACTTTAAATATGCTATAATGTGACTTTTTCAGATACATGTATGCATTAAAAATCTACCATCTAGATAATTGTGACCTTTTTTTCTGTGCATTCAAACATTTATTTGATTAATATATTTCATACATGTAAATTATGACTTTTTTCTGCTCCATTTAGAAAACTGTACTCTGTCATATATTGCTACTTTTGTCTTGTGATTTTTTCCTGTGACATTGTCCAGTGACTTTTAGTCCCCTATAGTATTTGTGCCTATTTTGCTTGTGACTTTTTTCATTTTAACAAAATTAGAAATCATATAAAAATAGCCTTTTCCTTTAGTTTAGTTCAACTTAAGAATTTTATTTTA
Organism: Mytilus galloprovincialis; assembly: GCF_965363235.1. Classification (NCBI taxonomy): domain Eukaryota; kingdom Metazoa; phylum Mollusca; class Bivalvia; order Mytilida; family Mytilidae; genus Mytilus; species Mytilus galloprovincialis. Next base: position 7,008,186 of record NC_134847.1, read on the forward strand.
TGCACAAATTGGAATGTCATTTTTAGCTCACCTGACCCAAAGGGTCAATGACACTATATTGACTCTTAAAGACATCAAAGTCAATTTTGAAAACAATTTTTCGTAAATTTTTGTCATCTTTTACAAAAATATTCTCCACTTAATCTACAATGCCAAATACATTTAAACATTGATGCGCCATATACATTAACACAATGTTTACGTTATAAACTAATATATTTACAGCCTGACGCTTCACACGGTTGCACATTATTCAAATAGCAATACTATTGTAAATGACCAAATTAGGAGACGTTTTGATAATACTTCACTTATGATCACGAAGAAAAAGACTGATCGCATCAAATTACGTAGATTTAAATTTTAAAGTTCATTGTTTGTGTTTTAAACAGAAATATCTTATATTAATTTTTACAAAGCCATATGACTCATCCACATTTCATGTTCGTTAATTTAATGACACTTTTAATCAATTACAGACAAATCTCACAAATAAAAAAAAAAATAGAGTTAAATAGTTATTGAAATCTTTGTTTGCATATTATCGGTAATATGATAATTTTCAACATGTTACAAAATGTATGCTTGTATCTTTCAAGTTACACAAAAAAGAGGAAAAACCATCTGTCTCATCTTTTCTATCATTTCATTAATATTGCCTTTCTGATGTTCATTTTTTGGTTCGATATCTTCTATCTGTTATCAGAACTCATCAAAGAAACCATGCTCATATCTGATACTCCAGACGTGCATTTCGTCTACAGAGAACTCCAAAGTAGCGCCTAAATTAAATCAGTTGGAAGACCAAAAAAATTAACGACGATAAATACCAAATCATTAGCGACGATATATACCAAATCATTAACGACGAAAATACCTAATCATTAACGACGATAAATACCAAAATCATTAACAACGATAGATACCTAATTATTAACGACGATAAATACCTAATCATTAATGACGATACATACCAAACGACGGTAAACACCTAATCATTAACTATGATCACACACTAAGTCAAGCAAGGACAAGGGCAATAGAGTATTTGCCATGGGATAGAGTAAATTATCTCCCCTGTATTAACCAATCAAAATCTGACACTTTGACATGAAGTATAATAACATCAGTTGATTGACCGATGAGATGTGTTGGTGTCTCAACTCATTTTGTTGCGGTCTCATATCTTCAGACACGTATTGTACAAGAAAAGTCGTGTGGTCTGTAATTTTTACCGATGGTGCCCTATGTCCGATTGTGGCATTCTGATCGACTATTGATTCGCCTGGCCGTTGATACTTACATAGCAGGAGACGCTTACCGTGTCGACTCAGAAAGCCTTCTTTTTTTTAAGTTAATGCGATTCCATCAGTCTATTATTGTTCCCTGAATTTTTGTCTCCTTAATCGGTATATGAAATGTTAAGCGATTATACTAGTTATCTACAACAGGTATCTTCCGCCTTTGTTTAGTTTTTTGTTGTTGTCTTGTGTCAAATAACTTGTTTGCGAGTTAAGCAATTTACCAGTAAGATTTTATCACATATAGATATATCTCAACTTGTTCGATTTGCTCGTGTATGTAACAACGTATTTGATTTTAACGAAAGAAATCTCTGTATTCCTAAAACAAATATTGCACCAGGGTTTTCGATATCACAAACTAGTCAAAACATTTACTAAATTTCATCATAGATACAAGGACATCATATGTAAATATAAATCAACATGCAGACATGGTTTTCCTGTTTGAATTGTTTTAAACTAGTAATTTTGGGGCCCTTTTATTTGCTGTTCGTTGGAGCAAAGGCTACTTGTTGAAGACCGTACTCTGACCTATAATTGTTAACTTTTTATACATTGTGACTTGGATGTAGGGTTGTCTCATTGGCACTCATACCACATCTTCTTATTTATATGTACTTTTTTCGTTTCTATTTTCCCTCAGTTTTAATGGATCTCATGTCTGCCATCCCTCTCTGGACCCTGTTTTTGCGCTTTACAGTTGATGGAAATAAATAGTGTAGTCAATTTTAGTAATAATCGTTTAGCGTTGATCGGTACTTAAACATCTCGCCATTGTGATATTGTGCTATAGTCATTTTTATACGACCACAAAAAAAAATTGGGGTCGTATTGTGTCCGAAGACATTTGGTTTCCGAACAATAACTTTAGTTTATGTGTATGGATCTCTATGAAATTTAAATAAAAAATAATTTTAGGGGGGTCAATTGTTTGACCTCAAGATTTAAGAAATTGTCAATTTTCCAAAGAAAAATTGGGGGTCACAATTTATTTTGCTAATTCTTTGTATATAGTCTGAAAACAGATTTACTAAGTATTGTGCAACAGCACAGTCATGACAGTGTATTGCACAAATCAAGAAATCTTCAAGTGAATATAAATTCAAATCATATAACCAATTTCAAGTTCTGTGATTGATATTTCAACAGACATTCGGTATTCAAATGGGTACTTATTGTGCACCCTTCTGGACGATTTGTTTTTCTACTCGTATGAAGCAGAATTCATCCAGAACAATCTAAAAAAGAAAAAGAAAAAGCACCTTGCGAAATTCTTTAATTTTACATTCAGATATAGTACTGATGTCCTAACTCATATTTCAGTCAGAACTTGCATCTCATATATGTCAATGAACTTGAAATTGAGGATACTATTGATACTAGAAGTACTGCTTCATACCTTGATCTTTTCCTCAATATTGACACAGATGGACGACTTCAAACTAAAGTCTATGACAAACGGGATGATTTCAACTTCCCAATTATTAATTTCCCATTTCTCAGCAGTAACATACCCTCTGCTCCGTTGTATGGTGTTTACATATCTCAATTGATACGTTATGCTCGTGCATGTTCACACTATACGGACTTCATATACAAGAGTGTGTATCTTACGCAGAAACTGCTCCAACAAAGTTATGAGGAGGAAAGATTAAAAATGACACTCCGTAAATTATATGGACACCATCACAAATTGGTTGATCTATACGATGTGTCTGTGTCTAAACTAACTAACGACGTTTTTACCACGTCTTAGATTGTGGTTTACCATCTACATCGTCTGTCTGCTAAGTACCGAACGTGACCTATTTCCGAATATGACTGTTTTGCCGATTGAAAATTCGCATGCTATACGACGTGTTTCGGTATTTATTGATCCAACATTCATGTATTTAGTTATAATGTTTCTTTTCTAAGTACGGTTAGATATTGTGTTTTATTAGACTTCATGTCAAAATTCCAGATTTTGATTGGTTGATAGCAAGAAGAAAATTTACTCTATCCCATGGCAAAAACTCTATAACCCTTCACGGAGACGTTTGATCGAGTGTGCGCTTTAATAAATACGGATGATTGGTATTGATTTGTCACAGCTTATTTCTTTGAATTTGAAATTTAATAGACAGCAATAACAGAACATTCAGTATAATAAATTAAATAACACATATCTGAGAGAGTGGTAGAGCAGATTATTACCCCTCGAAAAGACATTGTCAATCTTGGCTTGAAATTTTAAGACTGCGATTTTATTTTTTTTTGATTTTTTTTTTGGGGGGGGGTATGATGCATAAACAGAGCATGACTTGCAAATAAGTGCGATTTTGTTATACCCCGCAAAATTTTGAATTTGAGAAGGTTATATTAGCTAACTATTTCATTTAACAAAGATGTAACTTAATAGGATTTCCATTTTAAACCGAATATGAAACTATGTCAGCTGTGCTAAGGTTCTAAATTTTGATCGAAACATTTATCAAGTGCGTCATTAAATAAAAAAAAACCTGCGATGCACATTTAACAATGACGGGTATATGATACTGATGGCGTGATCATATAAGAAAACAAAATATCACTTTACAGCATTAACAATACAATATATTTATAGTTCTCTTTAAATGGACAAAAATATATAAATCATCATAAAACTTAAAAATGTCAAATCATAACTTTCATAAGATTAACAAAGTACAATACTGAGAATCGTCTTTCTGCTGTATTTTTTCTGATTCCAAGTATTCATAGAGAAAGTCTGTTCTTATTATGTTAAATTTGTAAGTGCATTGTTGGGTTAATACAAATTATTATCCATAAAACACTTAACATCTCATATACCGATTAAGAAGACACGAAAGCAGGGAGCAAGCAAAGACTGATAGAATCGTATGACTTCCAAAATGAACGATACTGGGTGCGGCGACACGGTAAGCGTCTCCTGCTATGTAAGTATCACCGCCCATGCAAATCAATACTTGCTCAAAATGTCACAATCGGGCATTGGACACCATCGGTAAAATTACAGATCACACCACATTTCTGGTACAATATGAATCTGAAGATATGAGACCGCAAAAAACATGTCGCTTGTGAGTTAAGACACCGACATATGCATCGGTCGATCAATTGATGATGGTGATCGTGAAATCTATGTAATGTGTCAATTATAATCAATATTCCTCACAACTCAGTTCGCGCAGTTTTTATGAAAGAAGTTCAACCCCTTTAATATGGTAAAGTGTTAAAATAGACGTGATTAACCTATTTACTGATATATGCAAACGCCAAACGATGAAGCAGAGGGTGTGTTAGTGCTCAGAAATTGGAAATTTTGTCATGAAGTTGAAAGTTTTGTTTGCAGTTGTCTTCTACTTCGTTAATGACTTTGTTTTAATGTCATTAATGATTTTGTCTTCAAACTAATTTGATTTCAGCGCTACTTAGGAGATCTATGTAGACGAAACGCACATCTGGAGTATTAAATATAAGCATGGTTTCGTTGATGAGTTCTGATAACTTGTAGAAGATATCGAACCAAAAAATAAGCATCATAAAGGCAATATAATGACATGATAGAAACGACGAGGCAGAAGGTTTTCCTTAATACTCTTTTTACTGTCACTTAAAAAAATACAAGAATACATATTGTAACATGTAGAAAATAACAAATATCATCGATAATGTGCAAACAAAGATTTCAATAACTATTTAACTCTTTATTTGTAATTTCTTTCTTGTGACACATGTCTGTAATTGATATAAAGTGAAATTACATTGACGAACATGAAACATGGATGGGTCATATGACATTGTAAAAATTGATATGAAATATTTCATTTTAATACACCAAAAAAAAAAAATGAACTTCAAAATTTAAATCTACGTTATATGATGCGATCAGTCTTTTTCCTCGTGATCATAAGTATTATCAAAACGTCTCTTAATTCGGTCATTTACAATTTGCCTAGTATTGCTACCGATTGAAGTGTCAGGCTGTAAATATATTGGTTTATAACGTTAACATTTTTCAGTGTATAAGGAACATCACACGGCCACATCTTCTTAATCAAATGAAAATTATAACCAGTGAAATAATCCTTAGAGCTGAAATAATCCTTTATGTTTATACTGTGCAAACAGAGTGTGCATTTGTGCCAGAAGAGAAATGGCAGGTCATGCATGCTTTAAATACAGCAATCACAATATGCAAATGAAACGCATTTGTTTTTAGTTACCAATACAGTTCCTTTTTGAATGTAAAATGGTAAAAATGTACCATTGTTCTTCACTCAATAGTCGTCTAACTGAGATTGATCTGTTTGCAACTTTCTACAAAAATTTGCATTTGTCATAGTTGGTTACATTACTAGATTAGTCAATAGAGCGCTGTGGTGGAGATGTTTACTCTGAAAAACACTAGCTAATCCAACTGTAAAATATGTATTGTATTGAAATGGTAGAACAGCATGGAGTGCAATTTTACATACCCCACACAATAATAATAGTAGACTGAGATAAACATTCGAAGCTTAAATGTTAAATTAGAATCAAAAGCAAACACAACCGCAAAATACATGGTTATTGGAATAGAACCTGTTAGATTCACGTCAATAAGACAGCAATCTAACGATATAGATAACCAATATTAATCTACAAGACATTAGTTAATTTTAAAAACTAGACAGGTGTCCTTATAATTACAGTTCATGACCATTCCTTTAACTCATTGAAAAACCGAATGTTCATAACTAAAAAAATATATATTTATAACATGTACGTATGAACTTAGAATTCGATAGACAAAATGTAGTCGCTAGGGATTTTTCTTCTTTAATGAGTTCAACATCCTTTGAAACAGGAATGGTGTTAATGTGGTGTCATTTGTATCGATTGATATGATTGGTCGGAATTAATTAGCATGGTCGATAACGCATTGTGATTGGGTACATATGAATTGCTACTGAAAACAGGGCGTAAATATTGTATTTACGAATCGCCGTTAAACTGTTCTTATCCAATAATGTGGTTCTCGCTTTGATCTATCATAGATTGTCGATCGTTAATGCATTTATGTTAGATAATGATAGATTGTCGTCGATAATTTCGTAAATGCATTTACATCCGTAAAGTATACTTTACGCCGTACATCTATAATGGTCGACCGAAAATCTATCATTGTCGCAGATAATTTGTGATTGTCTCATTAATGTTGTTCCCGCGTGCCATAATATTTCGTAATTTCCATGAACAACAAGACTATCGCCATGATTGCAACAGGATATTGTAACCACAAAACATTTTGAAACGATATGAATTATAGAATGACTAATGAAAAATCAGTTATCAAAACGACAGGGGTAAACTTTAAATTTTCGTTTGACGTTTGAAAATTATTTTGTCTGTTTTTCAGTACAGCAAAGGAGTAGGTCCAGTAAGACCCCTTTTTGGCCCCAAAATATAGCAGTTTTACAAAATAGTTAAAATGTAAATTTTTAGTTATTTATTGGACAGTAAAATGCTTCTGCTACATTAATATGGGCTGTTTGTGAATACAATGCACATATATCGGGTACCAGCACCATTAAGTCATGCTAAATTACTGAAATCTTCACAATTCTAGCATTTTAGTTAAAGTTTAGACGGTTTTCGTGTAAAACGAAATTGGCCGCATTCGTGTTCATCCTTAATATTGAAATGTAAGTGGTATTTCATGATAATACATAACATACACAAAGGTTTAGGATGAACACGGATGCGGCCACTTTCATTTTTTACCAAAACCATCTGAAAAGTGACATTTTTCGGCATATTTGATAGATTTTTCATATTTCAGCTTGAATCGGTGCGTTTTTTATGACTAAATCAGTTAAAATCTTTCACATAAACTAATTGATTCAAATAAAATAGACACTTAAGCGTTTAAAAAGTGGTCAAAATCTTTCGTCAGATAAACCTGAAATTTGAGGCCAAAATCGGTCCTTACCGGACCTACTCCTTTATCAAACTTCAAATGAAAAATAACTTCAGCTATTTAATTCTTGTTATTTATGAACTTTTCCGTGAATAAAGATTTTGCATAGATCGTAGACCGTTATATTTTATTGTCAATATTATCGTATAATAAGTAGTAAAAACTAAAATCACAAAATACTGAACTAAGAGGAAAATTCAAAACGAATAGTCCCTAACCGAATGGCAAAATCAAATGCTTAAACACATCAAACTAATGGACAACAACTGTCATATTCCTGACTTAGTACATGCATTTTCTTACGTAGAAAATGTTGTGTTGAACCTGGTTTTATAGCTCTAAACCTTTCACGTGTATGACAGTCGCATTACATTCCATTATATTTACAACGATGCAGGAACAAAACAGACATAATAGGCAAAAGTATGAAAATAAGAGTACAGTAGTCAACTTATAGACAAATTTTGTAATTTCTACAAAGTTGACCGCTCATTAAAGTTATTACGAAAAAAGCAAGCTTTAGATTTCATGACTGACAGTGATCTATAAAAAATAAATCATACATTTCTGATAAATTGCAACAAAGTATATTATAAACTCTGATATTTGATGTAAACGAACTCAAATTAATCGATTGCTTGCTACATTGTTATTTACTTAAGGATGGACACCTCTGAGGAGCCAAATATTTCTAGAATTAAACTTTTTTTCTTAACCTGATTTTTGGGTTTATAAGACTGTAACAAAATAATTGGTGAAGAAAAAATCATATGGTGGTGCACTTCTTTTTTTGGTACGGCCCTTTGAAAATGCCCAATTTTGATGATTTTCCCATTTTTCATCGATTTTTACCTATTTTTGGGCTAATATCGTGAAAAAAATCACATTTCCACAATTAAACTTTTTTTCATACTTTCTATAAAGATGAAGTGGACCAATCTGAATAAATTTTACTTAAAAAAACTATAGGTAGGTGTTAATATAAGAAAGTTTTATCATATTTTGATGCTTTTATGTGTAAAATTTACCATGCTGTCAACTTTGTATTTTTGTAATTTTTCTCAGTTTAAAGAAAAAAATGCATATTATTTCAACTTTTTTGTTATAAATGATTGAAATAATACATATCTAAGAAATCTGAAAAGACCAAAATGATATGAGATGTACATGATTCTTGTAAAATCATTTTTTGTATCCCTAACCCATTTTCTCAAAATTTTGGCTAAAAATACTGACTTGATTGGTCGTAAAATTTGAAAACTAGATTACTCAAAAACCATTCATTGTAAATACACAATTTTTTTCACAGAGTTATGTTTGATTATAATATTTTTAAAATTCATTGATATTTTCCACTTGTATCACATGTTTTGGAAATAATTCAAGAACGAGATTTCAACGAGACTGAACGAGACTGAAAAGTCAGAAGAATACATCCTTAACATTCAGTGACAATATTAAAATTAACGGTACCAATTTTCTTGCACCAGATGCGCATTTCGACAATACATGTCTCTTCAGTGATGCTCGTGGCCAAAATATTTGAAATCCAAATCTGATATAAAAGATGAAGAGCTATAATCCAAAAGTTCCAAAAAGTAAAGCCAAATCCATGAAAGAAATCAGAGCTTTGCATGAGGGAGATACATTCATTTATTAATATTGCATGCATGACTAGGATGAGACCAAGTTAGCCATTATTAAAATATGTTTTGCAAGGAAGGCCTCGACCAAATAGATAAAGGACAGATAATTCTAACTGTCACTGGAAAATTAGTAGTATTTTTGATAGACATAATAATTGTGCATTTAAAAAGGCCATCTTTGAACCCCTCAGAGAGATTTTAAAACTTTTATTTACAGACATTGATCGTGACACTCAATTTTCACGAGGCCTGAGATTTAACGTCCTCATGTAGCCTGCACACAAATTAAACTGTGAGCATGTATGATTTAAATTTTTTACACTAAATTGCTCACCAAATTAAAAAAAAAAGATGGAAAGTAAAGCTTATCTCATTTTATTGCTTTTTTCATCTCAAATCTTGTTTGTAGCCACAACTGATTTAAAGTTCACACTTATGGACAGCCTACTGTTATAGGTAGTGCTTGTTTAGCGTGGAATTCTTGGATAATTGGCAATACCTTTTTGTACTCAAGGACTATAATTAGTCGGGCACTTATAAACTAGAATGATCTCGAACAAGAAAATCTTACAACTACTGTACAAAGTAGCCCACATTCCCATTGTAAAAAAACAAAATATTTTCGTATAGATTATAACTGTGCTTGAATTGTGTTGGATATCTTTCTGATAATAATAAAGGCCAATCGATTATGTATATAATCTAGTAATCTATGAAAAATAACTAGAATTGTGGCTAGTTTGAGTATGAAATAGGCTAAGACCCTATCCAACAAGTAATGGAAATGTTACAAAATTATACAAACATGTAGTAAAGAAGATTCATTTAAAATATATTCAATAAGAAAACTCAAATCTTCATTTGCTGTAATATTAAATATGTTAGACACATGAAAGATGCAAAATAAAAAGGCTTCATGAGTCTGAATTCTTTTTATTTAAAATTTAAGATATCTTTAGCACTGAATTATAGAGGATCTATCCGGGCATTGGTAATCAGATTATATTGATGATATTGTAAATTGATATGCTATGACAATTTTGTATGGAGCAAATATAGTTAAAATTCAAAAATGGTTTAACAGTGAAAATATTTATGAAATAATGATTCAATTCTGTAAAAATTATTTGAAAGATGAAAAGGAAAAATTGATATCATACAGCCGTATAAACATTTGTTAAACTTGGATTTAAACTACAACTGTGTGCCTTGTCTTTGATAATTTGACAATATCAACCACTGTTTAAATGTACAAACTAAAGAAGCGTGACAGACATTTTATGATTTATTATTTTTCATTCAACCTTAATGACATCTAGCTATTATACCGTTCCGTTGGTCGATATAGATTAATATTTGATGTAAAAGAACTCAAATTAATTGATTGAATGATTGATTGTGAAATAGTTATTTGCTTAACGTTCAGTGACTAATATTGCATGGATGTAAATAAACTCATGTAAAGGACAAGAACTAGTGAACACTAATTTCAAAAATATGTTTTGCAAGAAGGGCTCGACCGACCGGAATGAAGGACAGACTTGTTTGACTATTACTGCAAAATGAGTAGTATCTTTGATAGGCGTTATAATTTTGCATTTTAAAAGGCCATCTTTAAACCCCTCAGTGATATTTTGAAACATGTTTTTGTTCGACAATTTTCACAAGGTAAGTGATTAAATGTCCTCATGTATTCCCAGACACAACTAATACTGTGAGTAAATATGTTTTTAACACTGAGTAGCTCATTAAACTTGAAAAAATCGCAAGTAAAGCTTATCTCATTTATTCATCTTAAAGCATTGTTTGTAGCCACAACATATTAAAAGCACAAACTTATGGACAGTCTACTGTAACTGTGTTTGTTTAACGGGGAATTTCTTTGATAATAACCAATACCATAAATTTGTACCCTAGAAATATAATTAGTCGGGCTTTAATAAAAACGAAACTGTGCTTGCATTGTTTAAGATATCAGTCTGACAATGACAAAAGCTAATCGATTATATATATAATCCAGTAGTTTATGAAAAATTAACTAGAAATTTCGCTGGTTTAAGGATGAAATAGAATAAGATCATTATGCAACAAGTAATGGAAATGTTACACAATTATCAATTATGTAGTAAAGAAGATTCATTTCAAAAACATTCAATAAGAAAACTTAAATATTTTTCATATTCAATCTCCAAGGCACGAAGAGTACGAATTCTTTTTATTTATAATATTAGATATCTATAGGTTACACTACACCATTCGATTGTATGTGCGCAGCCATTTTATGAGCATAACATCGTATTCAGAATTAAGAGTATGGCTAATCCTGATATGTTGATATGTGCGCCCATTATTTTTTATCAATAGAGATTTCATGCATTCTGCATTATATCAAAGGCCAAACAAATTATTTTCCTTGGCCCTAACGGAAATGAGATGTTTTTTTCAACGCTAGGACGAGACACGTACTTTTTAAGTGCAAAACTGATGGGCATGGCAGAAACAAATACGTTAAGAAAAGTAACGCGAAACTAAATTGTCGGCCCAGAAAAACTTGTCCAAATAACTTTTCTGTAATTCTAGCAAGGTTTCGTAAAAAAACACCTTTCTAAAGTCTGTATCTTAAAGAAGGCTATCATTGTCGCCTATGGGGAAAATAATTGTATGTTTCAATCTTTAGCACTGAATTATAAAGGATCTGTTTGGGCATTGGTAAAATAGTTTCGAAAATTCAAGCATGAGGGTCGTGACTTTAAATGTTTGATGGTCGTAAAGTCAACTATAGTATTTTGTATGATGGTCGGAACCGACACAAGATGGTCGTAACTTTGAAAGAGGTGCGAAAGATACCAGAGGGAGAGTCAAACTCATAGATGTCATATATGGTTTGCTACAAACAATATTATTTATAACTCTTATAATGGTCTGAGAAATTAAGCTTAATAATTATTAAGCACACATAGTTCTGATGAATTCAAACGTCCATCATTTAAGAGTAACAGTGAAAACTGGTCAACTCGCATTAAGCCAAATAGTATGTTAGGGTTGAGTATTTTTATAATTTTTACTAAGCGTTAAGGCATAAATTTGTTTAATACACGTGTATTCCATCATATTTGTTTTTAGATTTTTTTTTATTTACTTTTTATAATCTGCAATCATGTCGGCAGATGAAATTATTGGACGTACAATTTTGAACAGTCATCTTTAACTTTTTATCAGCTATAAACCATTGGGCTTCAAATATTCGGCTTTTGGTCGTTCATGATAAAATTAAATCTACAAATGCTCTTCGGAGTCCAGGAGGTTTTAACGTGTTGTCTTTATTCTTTATCGATAACATCACGATCCTATATTGCGGTATATCATTGATATTAGTTCTAAGTATTGGTACGGAATGAAAACTGAATCCATGGTGTCGCAATGAACATTGTGTTAACCTCGAAAGGAGGAGTATTGTTGATATATATTTTACTCTACTACACGCGCTGAATATAAGAGTAAGATAAAGTACTAGTGTGTAGCCAGGATAATATTACATGGTAGAACTAAATGTACTACAGGTTGAAAATAATATGTATGTTTAATTTTTATTTTGTATGAATGTATTCAGCTTTAAAAGACCAGCACGTTGAGTTGAAACATAAAGTTTTAATATTATCCTGCCTACAAGCTACTTACACATGTATTTGATTCCATTCATAAGTTATGTGTGTATAGCGGATAGCGGTGTGAAATATATAAACAACCTTATACGTTCGAAGCCAACAAAAGGTTTATTACGACCCCGTGGATTCAGTATTACAACCCTTGCCAAGAAATTCTCGCTCAAACTAATGTGGACCTTCGACGCACTAATCAGTAGTTACAGATTTGAATTTATTCAATAAATTAATTTATGACCTGCATGTACGTGTCACTTAAAACACGTTCATGATATTATTTATCCGTGTTATTTGTTCTATGGGATGTTTCCATAATTTCAACGAAGGCAATTTGGCATGTTATTAATAGGCGTATTCAGGATTTGCTATATCCACGTGTGATGATCATGCATGAACTTCGTCATTGGACATAACTGTTCACCTTATAATCGGTTTGATTTTACAAAAAGACAATACGACTTCTAAAAGTCCAGGCTAAAAATAAAGCGTTAGTTCTTTAATTCAGGTACGGACCTATGTTTTAGCGCGTATTGTCTGGTCTCGATAACGACCTCCATAACCTATCAGTATTTTTAGCTTATTTTGATTCCTTACTAATGCTCGTTCGACTTAATGTATCAATTTTAAATTATGGATTGAAAAAAAATTCTACCTAGTAGATATATCCTCAAATATTTTTAAAAAAGTTTATCTTTTCATTAAATGCAAAATTTAAAGAAGAAAAAACATGATACTGTCATTTCATGTCATGTCCAGTTTGTTAAAAAATGCATTTTCTTAAAATCATTTATTTTGTAATTAAAAATGATTTGCTACATTTCGAGCCTTTTTATTCCTAACTAAGAATGATCATAACCAGAGCCGTGTGTGTTGTTTTAAAATGAATGTTCTACTTTTGAGAAATTAACATTGTTAATGAATTTAACCGCTTAGAAATTATTTGCCTCTTGGTTAATTTTATATATTATATTTTAAGTAACAATGTTTGTTCATTTCATTTTGTATTGCTTCGTTCAATTCGCTCCAATTTTCTTCCGTTTCGCACTTTACAGGTATTCCTCTCTTCACCCCTTTTAGTTTTTATTATTTGATAAAAACAACTTTACAAATATATAATATAATATATTCATATATAATAAAAGACACGTTTAAAACTCTTGACTTGCCTTATTCGGTCCAAAACATTTTAATTTTGGAATTTTAAATCAAACTTTAATCAACATTCCCCAAAAACTGATATTTGAAAACTTTGAATTAATAAGTGTTACACGGATTAAAATTGCTTTATTATACGTTGTATGTAAAAATTAAAAACAAACCTTAACAAATATGTTATATAACATATATTCATATAATAAAAGACACGTTTAAAATTCTTGACTTGCCTTATTCTGTCTTATCTAATAAAAAGTTACGTCCATCCTCAACATTTTCGTTTTTTAATTAAAACCTTCATGCTCGATTTTTTTAATGACTTTCTTACAAAAATTGGAATGTTTAAATGCGTCATATTTTGTTTCAATATCAACACACTGACGATAAGTATGTATGAGACACGTGGTTTGGCTCAAATAAACCTTTTACTGCACGCAAATCGGGAAAAAAACTTATCCCTAGAGTTGTCTCCCATGTTTGAATAGTCGTAACGTTAAGACCATCCGCTTACCACGAGTGAATATCAACCATTATTTAAATGTACAAACTTAAGTAGCGTGACAGACATCTTACATTCAACCTTAATGAGATCAAGCTATTATATCGTTCTGTTGGTCTATACAGACCGATTGTCTGATATTGTTATATCTTATAGAATTGTTTCTATAAGAATTGATTCATGTTGGAGTTCTTCTATATTCTTTTATGTAGATGGTTTTAAGACACATGCAAATTTTCGGGTTTAAAGAATCAAGACTATGACTAAAACTGAAATTCTTCAACCTTGCAATAAAAAACAATACATCAACCGTTTGAAAACAGTATGACAATGACCCTTAAAATTTAAAAGATCAAATAATAAAATCAATTTTAAATATTATATTAGTAAACTAAGAACTTTAAAACAGTGTTCATTATCATTGTATTTGATTAGTTTGCCTTTAGATATAACAAGTATGAAATATTATAAATAAAACACGTTTTTAGTTGAAAATACAAAACGAAAATAGAAGATGTTAATGTTAATCCTAAATTTATTTAATTAAACTTATAATTCATCTTTCTTGTGTAAAAGCATATTTTTGGACAGCAGCCTCAGGGTTTTAGTCCTGTTTTACTGAGTTAGGTTTTAGTACAAACTCTTTGATCTTGAAATAAAACTAACTAAAATGAGTATGATGGTGATTTCTATTACCTCCCTCTTCTTAACTTCTGGTGATGTTCTCTTTGTTAAATATGAGAATATTGCGTAATTGGAATGCTTAAATGTAAAAACACACTGAAAAAAGGACATCCATAAGTAGTTTCACGATTTCCAATACAGTTCGAATCATGATGTAATGCTCTTGATTATGTTTAGATATATTTATGTGAGAATGTGATAAAATAGGGTTTTGAAAAGTTTTGCATTACTATGTTTATCTCTTATAATGCTCAAATATACCTAGAAACACATTTCATGGAAACAAGGTATCGTCCGGGTGTTTTTTTTCAAAAGAAAGCCATATCATTCCAAAATGAAATAAACCTTCCGTTTCATTGAAGCAAAAAAACATCTATATATGACACAACGGGAACCACATGTAAAGCAGGATATTGTTACCCTTCTGTAGCACCTAAGATAACCCACAGTTGTTGGTGGGGTTCGTATTGCATAGTTTTAAGTTGTTTTTGCTGTTTTTTGTATACAATTGTTTTTCTATTGGTTTTTTTTTAACCATGGCGTTGTAAGTTTATTTTAGATCTGAGTGTGAATCTCCCTATGGGATCTGTCGCCCCTCTTCTATTAGTTATACCACTCAAAAGGTTAATGCAAATATTTATATAAGTCTGAAAATTATACCAAACAGTGTTAGAGTTAGATTTTATACTGACAAATTTTTGTCCGTCCCTCAGCGGGATTCGAACTCACACCTTTGATACACTACAGCACCAATAGCTTAGCCTCATGTCCAGCGCTCTAGACCACTCGACCACATCCGCTATATAAAAATATAACTTCAATAGTCGTAGTGTTACCTTGTCACGGAAGGTGAATCTAGAGATAGACATGAGACACGTGTTTTTTAAGCGTGTGTAGATGTTATATTATTATTTTCATACACAATGTATTTATTATTTGTCAGCAATCTAACTCAACAATTTTTATAGATCATATAGGATCATGATTCATTTCATTATACAGTCACTAGAAATAAGTATATTTTACAAACAAGTCTAAACAAGTGACAAACCATACAATATATATGTCCACTGGATCTAAGAGTGATATAGATACAAGGTTAATGCAAATATTTATATAAGTCTGAAAATTATACCAAACAGTGTTAGAGTTAGATTTTATACTGACAAATTTTTGTCCGTCCCTCAGCGGGATTCGAACTCACACCTTTGATACACTACAGCACCAATCGCTTAGCCTCATGTCCAGCGCTCTAGACCACTCGACCACATCCGCTATATATACAACTAAATTTTCTTGAGTAAATAGCCATGTAAATAATAAAATACCCATACCATCTAATGACTAATGCTTTTAGTTTTCAATGACGGATTTAAAACTTAATAAATATTTTTAAACTTCAATTGCCTTCTTTGACACGAAAAGATAACTATATTATTCATGTTATATCCGTTTTTAGAGTTTTGTCACGTTAAGGAAATATGTATGAAGGTTGAGATGGATTTTTACATTTCAACAGAACAGATTACTTCGTCTAAAAATAATACGCTTCGAAGTATTACAATTAGTTCAAAGCAATGTATTTGTTTGCCTTGCTCTTCATTTGATAAGTCTATTGAACCTTCAACATACTACATTTTTTAAACATACAAACACATTATTATCTTTTATATGAAAAACATTAAATGTCTTGTCTAGTAATTTGAATTGAAATTTTATCATATCAATCACTTTGAACATTCATCTGGTTTAAAAAGCACCGCGAGACCATGCGAATATGATCATGCTCTACTGAATTGTATTTTTGTATCATATTGGTTTTAGCCCATTTTTCTCTGTCAATAATTTAACAAAAGACAACTATACCTTCATGAATTAAATTTCAATAATAAAAATACTTAACTCCAAAGAAAATTCATCATATAGAGCAGGATCAAAAAGGAAAGTCCCTAATCAAATGGCAATATCAAAAGCTCAAATAAACTCATCATAGATATCAGGAATAAAATTTAATATTTACGCCAGACGCGCGTTTCGTCTACAAAAGACTCATCAGTGACGCTCGAATCGAACACATCAAACAAAGAAATAGAAACTGTCATATTCCTGACTTGATATAGGCATTTTCATATGTAGAAAATGGCGGATTAAACCTGGCCGATCTTTTACTATATATTAGTTTTGTTAGCATTTTCGTTGCTGTTGAACTACAAGTTTCATATAAAAAAAGAAGATGTGGTATGATTGCCAATGTGACAACTCTCAACAAGAGACCAAAATAACACAGAAATTAACAACTACAGGTCACCGTACGGTCTTTAACAAAGAGCAGAGCCCATGCCGCATAGTCAGCTATAAATGGCCCCGAAATGACAATGTAAAACAAGAAAAGTAACGGCCTCATTCATATAAAAAAATGAACGATAAATAAATATGTAACACATAAACAAACGACAACCACTGAATCACAGGTTCCTTACTTTGGACAGGCACATACATACATAATGTGGTGGTGTTAAAGATGTTTGGGGATCCCAACCCTCCCCTAACCTGGGACAGTGGTATAAAAGTACAACATGAAGACGAAATGCCTACGAAACAGGAGAAATGATTTAAAATTTACTCCTTTATCCCCTATGTGTAGTTTGACCGACCTAACAATATTGAAGTTATTTTATATGAAATTATTTATAATCCTTATCAAAATATGCGAGTTTATAAGGATTAACTGAATTGTCCGGAGTATTACTGATTAGAAACGCTCACATGTTAAAATTTGTCGAACCAATATAAAAGTCTTCTTAAAACGTTTTTATGAAATATGACAGCTTATAAAGTAGACAAATAATTAACAAGGAAATTTCAAATGCCCCGTAATTAAATATTTGGATATTCGGTATTTTGGTGATTTTACTTTTGTTAGAAGTAACTTAAACTGCAGACAATTTTTGTATTACTAAAAAAGTTTTTTTTTTAATTATTTGAGGTTGATGAATTTTTAATTGAAAGTATTTATGACCATTCGTTCACATTGATTTGAAATGTATTGTTACGACATAACACATGGGACATTCCAACCATTAAGTAACTGAGAACACCAAGACAAAAAAAGACGACGAAAAGACATACAATAGTCTACAAAACACAATATAGGATACTAAAGAATTAGTAACACCTACCCTACTTAAAGCGGTGTTGATGTAAGGTAGGGTGAGCAGATCCTGCTCTATATGATGCATCTATCGTGGTGTTTATGTGATTACAATTGCGGTGATAAATCTTAACCGTTGATGTCACTTTCATGTTAAAGAGATTGGCATTGTGGTAACGACACTAGAAATAAATGTAAACCTTGTGATAGCGATCGGAGTAGAGACTGCAACTTTCCCACTTGGATTCCTTGTTTTAATAGATTCCTTTTGAGCAGACTACTCTATCACAGAAATCAACAGAGGAAACAGATGTCTTGAATTTCATATCATCAACTGTTGGCATGTTGAGCCCATGTCATTTATCGTAAAGTTTAGTTATTAACCCAACCTAATTGTTAGACATGTAACATGATATGAAGCAGACTTTACTGTAAATAAGATATTTGTTATTTCGATGACAATTGTGATAATTTCAATTCTAATTTTTTGAAATTTTGCTAAACATTTCTTAACTCTTACAATGTTCAAGAGCTTGCAGCTACTAATCAGACTTTGGTCAGCTTCAAATGGTCAATGTACGCAAATAATAACAGCACGAGAAAGGTGTCTCTTTTCTCTCAAAAAGCTTTTCGGAAATTACCAAGACCTGATAGATGAATATTGAGTGTCTTCTGCACAAATATTACAGGATGGTCTTGACTTGTATATTCCGGATACTGGCGTTGCGTTTCCTTTTATGTATTTGCAATTTTGTGAAGTGAATTCACAAATGTCCGGCTCCTTAATCTAAGTTACTGTCATGTTGTCATTTTAAGTCTGTTTGAGTTATAATTGACCTTACATTTTTCAATAGTCTCACAACGTACCGCAAAAAAAAAATGCACGTACCGAATTCGAAATTTACAGTACTGTCTTTCTGTTCCCCTGTCCGTCCATGCATCTTATTTTAAAGTTGATGTTTTACAATAGCTTCAATGTTACCGATTAAGTTTTAGCTTCAAATGTAACCAAGTTTAACATCAATTGACATGTCAGTGACCCGTTGCAAGTGTGTAATAATAATTGGTTAGTTCAACTGTGTGATAGATTTGCTACATGTTTTCACGAGCAGGTATATATATTCCTTTATATTTGCTGATATTTACTTTTAATAAGTACGGTTTCTATTTTTTTTTAACAGATACCTATGTCAATTATTAAAGTGATTGATTAAAGTGTGTCCTGGTTGAGACAGACTGACAAATAAAAATGGCACAAATGACGGAAGAAGTAGAAAACTATGTGAAAATGTGTTTTTTGCTGGTCGGAATCTCTCAACGTGCAGCAAGAGTTTATTTTGACAGTGAATTTGATCCATCATGCTTAAAGAAATCTTTACAAGCTAAAAACATGTATGACAAATTGGTGAAGCTAAAAAATGACAGAACCATCAATCAATCCCAGTGGAACCTTTTGTTTCCACTTAAAGGTAGGTAAAAGTTTTCTGATAAAAGATAATTCTGTCACATAACAATGCATGTTAACATTTACTACGGGAGCACATATGATTCAAATTCGATATCTCACTATTTGCTCGTTTTGACAAATGTATGCCTTGGATTCGAGTAACATAAACAAAACTCCAAAATTAGGACCATGTTCGGATGACCTTTTATGCAAATTGTTCATCAACTTATAAACTCAAGTGCTACAATTCAATTTCGGAATTAGAGCAATATATCAACGTTATAATGATCAATGTCTTAGAAACATACGATTTACAATATGTAAAATAGACCCAAATAAATGAATATGACTACTTTACCTCTTTTCAAAATTGGTAAATGTTTAAACAATAAGACCAGTTTCATGAAATCGAAGCGATGTCGGTTATAAGAATGGCAAGATAATAGAATATCCGGCTACCTGTCAACGTTTTCGATTTACTTAAAACATGCCACAATCATTTGAAAGTTAGGATTAACTCGATGCTTCAAGTTCAAAATCAGGATACTATCAACTTAACGATTATTTTGAAGGTATCAAAAATTTTGAAAGACCTGTTAGAGTATATATGTCCAATTTTTGTGCTATAGCATACGAACATATAACATTTACACAAGTATCCCTCGTTCTTAACCGAAAAAAAGTCAGATTGAAGAAATAAGACAAATTGTGTTTCATCAAAAGAGTTGTGAATATAGATTTATACCTTGTTTTAGAAAAGAAAAGAATAATAAACTCAAAATAAGATTAAACAAATTAAACAAGAAAATTAACGACAAGATTTGTTTGGAAAATGTCGTAAAAAAATATTCTTTAAATTAACAGTATAAAACTATGTTTTTGATTTTTTTTAAAACATACAAATTTAAAGGTGACATTTTTTTAGTAACCTTTAGAGTTTTATGTAAATGTTTAACCGTCAATGATGCATGCCTTTATCCAAAATTGCATTCATCTCTTAGATAGAAAAAAATCAATCAGTTTCTTTTGGCAGCTAAATCTTGGAAATCTGCAAATAATAATTACACCGTCTATTATTTTATCTTCATCTGCCAAATCTTCAAATCTTGGTGCAAAAATCACTTCATTGTGATGTACTGCTCACACTAATCAAATCCTCAATGAGTTTGATAGTGAAAGGTTATCTTAAATGTAGTTTTTACAGGGAAATTGTTAAACAAAAAAAAAAAAAATAAAACAAAAATACAAAATTGTCAGAGAGGTAAATCAAAAGTAGACAGAAAACTATTTCAGTCTGGGCTCTTCTTCTTTAATTTTGGATGTGGGTTTGTATGCCTTCTCACTGATGTTTTTTTAATTTTTTAACTTTAATTATTTTTCTTTAGGATGTGTTCCAAGTTCAAACACATTTGACATCACGCTGATTATTACACTGCTTAGAAATTTGATAAATCTGAGTCCTCCTGACAACTTACCATCGGTAACTAATTCAACGCCGTCTGCAGCATTGGCGACACTGAAATATTATAGAAACGAGATATCACACATTAAGAACGCAGAAATAACGAGTTCTTATTTCAACAAGGCGTGGGATGATATAACTGGGGTACGTAAATTAAAAGTTAGTTTTTACCAGGACAAAGCACTACTGAAAAAAGAAAAAAAAAAACACTCCATACCAAAACAGTCATTGTACGTTTGTCTAAATCTGCGGAAGACTAAAAATAATTGCAAAATACTAATTATAATTGTAAGTGTTGTAACAGTTGCCTTGTTTCGTAGTAACAGTTATTGTGGGTCTGTCTCAACACTTCTAGAGGTTGTGAAAAACAAGCATTGCTATCCACAGTCATTTGAAGAATGTTGTAGTGGTTAACAGTGTTATCACAAACATATTAAACTATTTGTTACAGTCTACCAAAAGGTTGTGGTAGTTGTAATATAATGTTTGTTCCAACATTTCTGTAGATAGTACAGTTAATAAAATTTGTTTTTTTAAATGTTTTTTTCAACATTTATCGACCGCAACAACCTTTAAAAAGTCGAAATAAACATTTAATGACTGTTAAAACGTTAGGACAGTTGTAACTAACAATTTAGAACTGATAACACGCTAACAACAACTTTTGTGTGCACCAAATTTTAAAAAGACGACAACAATTTTATTTATGCACTTGTTAGTGAAAATATATTGGAAGCAAATACAAGGTTCCATTGTCCAGTTAGTTGAATACCTAATTTGCATTAACTGAAATACACCAAATTTAAACTGAAGCTTTGGGAAAGTGAAAAAGCGGACTATGAGCTCTACTCTGAACAGTTATGACAAGTAGACTGGGATACATAGCTTGAGCCTAATTTTAACGACGCAATCTCGATTGTGACACAAACATTCTAGATGCTGCTAACAAGAATATATCTGGTAAATTAATTGTTATTGGCACAAAAATCCTCCCTGGATGACGAAGGAAAAAAATTCGTAAAGGAAATGTTCGCACAAATAAGCCAAAAAAAACAAAAAAAAAACAATATTCCTGAGTTTTGGGAAAATGTAGTTTGTGCTGTATTTAGACTCCTCTACAATGAAATTTGTTTTACTTGCACACTTATAAAAACTTAGGAAAGCGAAATTGTCATATATGTGAGACATTTTTGTCGAAATTGCAAAATTCCTAATTTAGAGATTCCTTTGTCTTGAAAACATGGTAACCAATGTTTAATTTTATGAACCACAAAATTTTGTCTCAAACTACAATATTACCTGTGCCATAATCTTAATAATGGTGACCAATATGTCAATTATTATACCCCTTGTTGCTTAATATAATAATAGCCAAGGTATAAATTAAAAATTGGTCAAGGATAAAGCGAAATCATGACTGCATTGAAGTGTTAAAATTGTATAACTTACAGGTCAAGTGCCTCAGGTAAAATATATGTGTTTGTCAAATGATATAATTTATAAGTATAATTTACAAGAAAAAAAAATTTATTAAAGATGTTTCTCTTATTTACTAAAATCAAAATTGATTATACTTAATCGTATGATCTGCATTCAACTTTGTTTAACAAATGTTTATAAAAATTTGAAACTAAAAAAATTGTCATGTAACAAACTATAATTAGTGTGTGACAAAACAAACATTTATCAATTCTATAAGAAATCAAAACATGGAAAAAAATTATTAGGTATCTGCACTAAGTTTTAATGACTCTATTATAAATAGTCCAGTCGAATTGTGAAAAAATTGCTCAGAATGTGGTAAAAGCATCAAACTTTGCAGAGTGTTAGTTGAGGTCATAGCTAACATTTTTAGCTATGGACCCAATTTAGAAAATCAAAATGGCGGCTCTGGGCGGCCATTTTGAAATCATGTCCAAAAAAATAATAAAAATAATTAGAAATAATATGAAAACTATATTTCTTTACCAATTTTGATAAACTTTCGTATTTCTTATGACAGAGAATATCAACTGAGGACCATTGAAACATTTAGTGGCCATCTTGAATGGTGGCCATCTTGGAAACGTAAATTTCCAATATATCATTATTCGCTATCCTAATTTGTTTTTTGAATTAATATTAAGTTTTATTTGCATTTACAACTAGTTTTGCTAATCATTTATTTATGACTGTTAATATAGGATATATTCACCAAGTGCTCAAATAAGCTATGCGTATGTAAACACGGTTAACAAATAAATGTATGTAAAGAAATACGTACATTCTTTTAATTGCAGTTAAGCATATAGGGCTTAGTTACTTGTTTACCACCAAAAAATGTGTATATACAATATGAGTTATGACCAATGTATGTTGAAAAAGAAAACTGCGTAGCTATTAAAATCACTGGAGCTGAAAAAAATAATAAAAAAAATAGACTGGAAAGAATTCCGTAACGCGAAGAGAGGACACATAAGGATTTGCGATGCCAGGCAAATACAAAAAGGGCAGACATAGACATTTGAGCTGGTAATCAGTCAGTTGTTGTAAGCATACAACTGTTCCAAGTTGATGAAGGACATGTAATGGGAGAACCACAAGGCAAAAGGTAATAATCCTTTCAAGGCAAATCTTAAGATCAAAATATATTTTGTCAGGAAAAACGAAAAAAGTCTGATGAGTCACGGATTGAAAAAAAAACAGTAAAATAACCAGCCACAATTGTGATGAATCAACAAGAACAATAACTGCAGGGTGTTTTGATTTTCTTTCTATTAGATGAGGTATCTGACTATCATTCATCATCAAGCATCGACAATTATGATCGACAATAGTGTACGTTACTGTCACTTGAACTACTAACCATTGTTCTTTTAGCCAGACTCAGTGCTGGAGATTAATATTTCAGGAGCAAATAACATGCTAAATGTTTGTTAAAACTGCACGATTAGACAATTAGACAGAATTCGAGACACAGAAAGAAAGTCAAGAATCTGTTATCCATGGAATGGGCCTCGCCAAAATGATAGAAAACAGTGACGGCTACAGTCTGGAATTGTTTTAATATTTGAAATTGATGATATCTGTAAATTGTACAGTAAATGTTCTTAGTAAATATGAGTTGTTATGAACACTTCTAAAAATTGAAAACTAGCTGCCATAGATAATATGCAAGCACACATGAATGGTTGCGTCTTTCTCTGGATTCTCAACGAATATGTTGGGGATGTTCTGAAAAAGGCCATGTCTTGTAGTCGTGATGGTGAAGGCCTCTTCATAGTCAAAGTAACTAGAATAGTTTAAAGAGTTGGGCTTGCTACTATAAAAAGGTTTACAGGGACATTCAATGTAGGCTTTTAAAATTAATCAGTTCCACAATCTTTGAGACATCTTAATCTCTATCCGATGGCTGATAAGTTTCAGTTGTATCCTTTCGACTACGAGTTGCACAATTGAACTATTATAGCTGAGAAATGGTATGTTTGTCTGCCACTCAACGACATAACTGGACTGTGTCACGATGTTATGCCATCATGTATCATTCTTACTGAGGAAACATATGTCTGTTTAACTGATTCGTGTCAACAGCGTTTACTGAGTGTCCCTGTAAAGCTACTTTTAGTATCAAGCATATATATTTTGCCTGCTATGGCTATGGTGATGCCTTTATTTTTACCTTTTTATAAAGAGGTCTGTTTTAGAGCGTCTCGAATACCTTTGTTGAAAATCAAGAGAACTAATTTATCTTGCTTGTATGCTTGCTATGGCAGCTACATTCCAATTTTGTTAACAGCGTTGTATCAATTCTTCCTTCCATGAAAACTCCAAGTTGTTCCAGGCGTTAACTGTACAATTAAGCGTGATGTGCAAGCTTGGAGATTAGTACAATACCTCTTCCAGACCGTGTGCCATCAATGTATTTTATTATTTTGGAAAGCATAGCTCCAAGGATAAAAGATTCCTGGCTTTCTTTCTGTGTCTTGTACTCTCTGATTTGCTATGTTGTCAAGTGTTATCAATCATCAAGCAGGATATTAGTGAGTTGACATCTTCAGCACTTACTTTGGCTAGGGGAATATGTCTTGTAGTACAGGTGCACAGTCATGCCCTATTTTTGTCGATTTGAAAATGTCGATGTATCACGGAGATCTTCAGATACATCACCACAGAAAAAATACACTGCAGTCATTGATTTTGTTGATCCAGTATCACCTTACAGTGTCTGGTTACTTATTGTTTTCTTTCAATTGGCAACTTATCTAGTATGTTTTCCCTTTTACTGATGAAATATTTTGAGATCTGAACATTTGTTTGACATGAGTTGTGCCATTATGCCTTGTGATTCTGGAGTGCTTCTGCAGTTCCATAGCCCTCATTCAACTGTTTTGAATTAAGCGAAAGGAAAAGCATTTCAAAACCCAACATCTTCATATGTTTGCATCAAAAGAGTGATTGCCAGCTCAAATGTATATGTCTGTTCCATTTGTATCTGCTTGGTATTGCAAACCCTCACATGTCCTCTCTTGCCGTTTCACACATTCCTTACAGTCTAATCGCCCATAATGTTCTTCTGATATCTAGCCCCAGGGTTTTCGAAATCTACAATTTTATCTTTTCCAACAAAAATATTCGGTCATAAATTATATCATATATACGTAATTTCTGTTTTAAAAAGTTACTTAGGCAAACATGTAAGTAACAAAAAATCTGATACTGATATCTTTATTTTGTAAACATGTGCATGCCTTTTCTGACTTCTTTGTGAATATCAAATATAGATTAGTAAAAAATGTATGAATGCAAACAGTAAATTAATAAGATAAGCAAATAATGATATATTGGAAAATCATGTTTTCAAAATGGCCATCATTCAAGATGGCTACCCCTAAAAAAATCAATATATATGAAGTTCTCAGATGACAGGCCTTGTCATCTGTGATGAATATACCATATGACTATATAATAACTTCCTGCAGTAAGCGCTCAACTTATACATGTTATAAGTCAAAGTGAACACGGTTACTAAGGAAATGCAAATGTGTAAAGAAAGTATTAAGTAGTACTACGATATGTAAACGTGGATGACAATGTGATCGAATATGATAGACAGAGTGTGATTTGGTAAAACATATACATTTCATTTATTGTTAGATATTTTTAACGTCAATTGAAAACATTTGCGTAATTGATGTTCTTTTAACATTACTTGCATGATATGTAATTCATTATGTCTGCAATCAAGGTTTGTTGGCATTACACGGGTTATGTTCTTCTCATATATGTTATGATGATATGATATTAAACCCCTAACGGGAAGGATTGTGCCTGATGTTCATATGATGAAATCATAATCTTTCAGTCATTTTAATTGAAGTCTGGAGCTGGCATGTCAGTTAACTGCTAGTAGTCTGTTGTTATTTATGTATTATTGTCATTTTGTTTATTTTCTTTTGTTACATCTTCTGACATCAGACTCGGACTTCTCTTGAACTGAATTTTAATGTGCGTATTGTTATGCGTTTACTTTTCTACATTGGCTAGAGGTATAGGGGAGGGTTGAGATCTCACAAACATGTTTAACCCCGCCGCATTTTTGCGCATGTCCCAAGTCAGGAGCCTCTGGCCTTTGTTAGTCTTGTATTATTTTAATTTTAGTTTCTTGAGTACAATTTGGAAACTAGTATGGCGTTCATTATCACTGAACTAGTATATATTTGTTTCGCTACATTGAAGACCTGTTGGTGACGTTCTGCAGTTGTTTTTTTCTATGGTCGGGTTGTCTCTTTGGCACATTCCCCAGTTCCATTCTCATTAAATGAACAATATCAACAAAACGAATTATCCTGTAATCAGACAATTATTATAAACGACAGGTATACACATATTTTCTTGCTTTATTTGTACTTGTAAAATAAAATTCTCCTGTTATTCTATGTTGAACAAGCGGTGGAACGAATATTGGTTTTAGAGTAATAGTTCATTTTATGATCCTCTTCGTGGTCCGCGGGGGTATGCTCACTTTTTTTTCCTATTTATATAGCTCAAACAAATAAATTCGTATATCTTCGACAATGCATTTTTTAAAATTTTTATCGAAAAATGACTACATATTTTGGCTTAAAAAATCAAGATTTTTCAAGATGGCCGCCATTCAATATGGGAAATATTTCCAAAACTTTTGTTCAACAAGACAATTGAAATCGGCACTGTTGTTCTATAAACCAGGTTTCATGTCAATATCTTCTCTAATATCATTTTCATGAATTTTTTTTATTAATCTACAAAGATTTAACGGCCGCCATTTTAAAATGGCCGCCTCGTCCACAAATTTTGACTTTCAGAGTGGGTCCATAGCTTAAAATGTTGTCCATGACATATACTACTACTATGCCAAATTTCATGCTTTTACCACAATCTGAGCAATTTTGTCAAAAATCTGCACAAATCGACTGGACTAAAAGGGGCCAACATCTTAACACTTTCCATGTATGAGTGGTTAAGCATGTTTTTACTTTTTTTTTTATGGGAACGACATATATTATGAGAAGTTAACAATTTTCAAATAGATTATCTCTTAATTGTTTTGTTAATTTTACAATCGAGAAGGAAGTGCTCTTCATCAAACCGGAAGTGGCATTGTTTATATGTTTTATATGTTTTATCCTTTTTATAAATTTTATATTATCCACTATTTTTCATTTCTAATTATCACCACAGATTCTTTACTTAGAGAAGCATTAGAATTTCCATTTTTCAGCAAAAGTTTTTTTTCTATTGTCAAACATACTGCTAAAAAAAATGTTTCTTAAAATTCGTTTTTAATCCAGGGCTTTGAAGAGTTTTAATTCGTTCAAGTCCCTACAATTATTATTTTTTATCTAAAATGCCTGGGTTGAGTAAAACATTCTTGGTAAAAAAAGAGGGATGAAAGATACCAAAGGGACAGTCAAACTCATAAATCGAAAACAAACTGTCAACGCCATGGCTAAAAATGAAAAAGACAAAGACAATAGTACACATGACACAACATAGAAAACTAAAGAATAAACAACATGAACCCCACCAAAAACTAGGGGTGATCTCAGGTGCTCCGGAAGGGTAAGCAGATCCTGCTTCACATGTGGCACAAGTCGTGTTGTTTATGTGATAACAAATCCGGTAAATAGTCTTATTCGGTAGGTCACCATCATGAAAGGGAAGGGAATGTAGTTACGATATACGGAACATATCCGATATCATTTGTGAAACGGTTATTCAATAACGGTCAACCGACTCGTGATGGCGTAATGTATACCAATATTAATATATGTATCATACTAGTCCGGTAGTTTCGACAATATAATACACAGAAGAAAAGGTGATTTAATTAATACACCATAAATATGTAACAAACTATAGAATTATAATTATAATTTTCTGGAGACAAATTTGGCTGTGTACTGACAGAAATTAGCCAAACTGCAAATAACATATTTGATAAGTAAACAGCTAGAATATTTTTACTTTAAAATTCTTTTTCTTGACAAAATATTTACTTTATTCAGAGATTTCAGAACATTTTTCATTATGATTAGCATTTTTAATAAGCATTTATCCAAATTTGATGATAACTAGGTAGGAAACTCAAACGACTACCAATATTTTTTTTAGTATTTATTTTGACCAATTGATTAAAATATAATACACAAACACTTTTTAATAAACTGTTATCACAGAGATATGTCTTGTTTTTTTTGTAATTTCGATAATGGAAATGTTGAAATAAAAAATAGCAACACCTTAACATGTAAGTTTTGCAAATATTCAAAGTCAATGAACTATGACTGAAGGTAGTTGGCTAAACAATCTCCATGGAAATGAGATGTGCCAATGCTGATACAACTGCACAACAAATACCATTGACTTATCATAAGTACATTTGTAGTTCTCTTTACACAAACCTGAAAACAAACTAATTCATGTGAACTAAGCGAACTTTCAAAGTCAAAGAACTATAACTGAGGGGGAGGATAAGAAAAATTCCATAGTAATGCCAATGCTTATTCAACTGCATACCAATTATCATTAACCTACGACTAGTGGCTCCCAATAAACTGACCTATTCACAAACTAATACATTAAAAGTAAGCAAAAGTTTCAAAATCAAAAGACCATGAATGTGGGGGCGGGGCCAAATAATCTCCATGGAAATGAGATATGCTGATGCTTATACAACTACACACCAATTATCATTACGTTATCCCTAGTGGTTCCCAATACACTGACCTAACAACAAACTAATATATGAAACTAGGCAAAAGTTTCAAAGTCGATAGACGATAACTGAGGGGGCGGGGTAAAAACATCCAGAGGCGGATTCAGGAGAGCAGGGGCCCGCCCCCTTTTTGGGAAAAAAATTGGTTGCTTATATAGGGAATCACTGAAGCGTGACAAGAGGACCCCCCTTAAGGCAGTCAGTGGGTCCCTACTTATGAAAATTTCTAGATCAGCGAGACAAAAACTTTTGCATTTAACCTTAAATGATGTTTTGAAATTTGAAAAATGATAAACAATTATTTTTCTTCTAAACTGTGTAATAATATTTGTAGTTTTCCTGAATAATTATAGATTGTACAACATTTTTATCAAAAATTATTGTAAAAGGATTGATTTTGATCATTTTGTTTTGTTATGAATGAATAAAGGTAACAGTAGTATACCGTTGTTTGAAATTCATAAATCGATTGAAAAAAAAAAAAAAAACCACTCCGGGTTACAAACTAAAACTGAAACAGGCTTGTGAAATTACTTGCTTCCTCAATGTTCATTTGTATTCCTTTTTAATAAAACAACAAGCTGAATACTTCAACCCTGATTGATTTCAACATGTAACATAATTAGATAAAACATCAACCTATGTTTTATGACCCCAAAAAATGGCAAACATCTCAAGATTGAATAATCCAATATTAAATGGTCACCATTTGATGCTGACCATGCAAGAGGGTGGACATGATTAAGAGGATGTCACAGGTTTTATTGTACAATATATTTCAAAATCAGGAAGTTGACATTATACATAAAAAAGTAAATAACAAAAAAAAAAAAAAAAAAAAAACTCCAAGGAAAATTAAAAACGAAAAGTCCCTTATAATGGTCTTAAAGTGGCTCGGGCCTATTCGAAGTTTCTGTCAGAAGTGCCGTTTTTTTGTTATATTAATCTTTGTAGAGAGTGAATCAAATTGTTCGAAAAAAGGGGGTTCCGGACCATTTAAGCTCAAAATTCTACTTTGAAACAGGTATGTAAAAGGAACCCTTTTTTAATAAAATGACAGGGAAAATATTGGAGTTGACATATTTTCATTGGAATATAAACTAGAGGCTCTAAAGAGCCTGTGTCGCTCACCTTGGTCTATGTGAATATTAAACCAAGAACAGTACACAGATCGATTCATGACAAAATAGCGTTTTGGTGATGGTGATGTGTTTGAAGATCTTTCTTTCCTGAACATTCTTGCTGCTTACAATTATTTCTATCTATAATATACTTGGCCCAGTAGTTACAGTGGAAAATGTTAGTAAAAATTTACAAATTTTATGAAAATTGTTAAAATTGACTATAAAGGGCAATAAATCCTAAGGGGGTCAATTGACCATTTTTGGTCATGTTGATTTATTTTTAGGTCTTACTTTGCTGTACATCATTGTGGTTTACAGTTTATCTCTATCTATAATAATATTCAAGATAATAACCAAAAATGACAAAATTACATTACAATTACGAATTGTGGGGCAGCAACCTAACAACAGGTTGTCTGATTCATCTCAAAATTTCCAGGCAAATAGATGTAGACCTGATAAACAATTTTACCCATTGTCAGATTTGCTCTTAATGCTTTGGTTTTTGAGATATAAGCCAAAAACTGCATTTTACCCCTATGTTCTATTTTAAGCCATGGTGGCCATTTTGGTTGGTTGGCCGTGTCACCGGACACATTTTTTAAACTTGATGATTGTGGCCAAGTTTGGTTTAATTTGGCAAAGTAGTTTCAGAGGGTAAGATTTTTGTAAAAGATTACTAAGATTTACGAAAAATGGTTTAAAATTTACTATAAAGGGCAATAACTCCTTAAGGGGTCAACTGACTATTTTGATCATGTGATTTATTTGTAAATCTTACTTTGCTGATAATTATTGCTGTTTACAGTTTATCTCTATCTATACTAATATTCAAGATAATTACCAATAACAACAAAATTTCCTTAAAATTACCAATTCAAGGGCAGCAACCGAACAACGGGTTGTCCGATTCATCTGAAACTTTCCGAGCAGATAGATCTTGACCTGATAAACATATTGACCTTGTCAAATTTGCCCTAAATGCTTTGGTTTTTGAGATATAAGCCAAAAAATGTGATGAGAAAAGCTCAATTGGCACTTCGGGCCAGGTGAGCTAAACAAACTGTCTGTGACACTTGGTCCACACTGCTATATAAAAAGCTGAGATATAGCTTCAAAGAAAAAGCAAATATAAAATATAGGTCACCGACAAGGAAAAAAAATAATTTTGCCATAAAACCTTAAATTTTGGCGGGAAAATTGTGAATTATGTGATTTTATTTTGCCTGTTTGTTTTGCTCAAGTCAGTAATATGACAGTTTTGTTCCATGCGATTGATGTGTTTGAGCTTTTCAATTTGCCATTTGTCAAGGAACGTTCTGTTTTAAATTTTCCTTTGAGTTCGGTATTTTTGTTATTTTTCTTTTAATGTACTTAAATAATAAATAATAATAATAATAATTAGATGAAAGGTCATTTTGAGCCTTTTACAGATACACTTTTTAATTATAACGATGTTATATTTTTTTACTGAAATAAATACAATCATTTGACATCTTTAATAAATCAAAATATTAAAAAAATAATAGTGAATTTACGACACAAACGTTTCGTATGCATGGTAATTCAGGCGTGAAATTAAGCGTAATCGAATAGTCCCGACCTCCCTTATTGTATATAAGAACTAAAATCAAAGAATATATTTTTGACAAAGTATTTAGTTATTTGCTATTCAATTTAAAACATATTACAGATAGTCAGAAAGAATTGATCAGTAGTACAAGATCTACATACATGAATAATGCCTTAATTTTTACAATCAGATTGAAATACAGATACTGTGTCCTTGCTTGACTTTAAATGAATTGACAACGCTCCGCGCGTAACTTTTATGCAACCACAAAAGTTGTAAACGAGATTTGTGTTTCTTAAAAACCCTTTCTGATTGAAAATAGCGCAACACTTTATATCGAAATGCCCTTTTTCGACAGTTGAGGGATTAAGACCCTTTTGTTTTACTATAAGATTGCAAATGGAAAATTGTTTTGATGTCTGCTATTGTTGAAACAATTATAAATTGGAAGTTTGATAAAAGATAAAGTTGAATAACAAGAATCGGGATTTTTTATATATAAAGATTAAGTAAAAAAATTCGATAACTTTCAGCTTTAAACACAAGAGTAAGAAGTCTTAACTTACATATGGGATAAACATTTCCAAACTCGCTCGGTATTCAGGGGTTTGCACTCAAATTTTATAAAACATCGAAGTGTCTGTGCAAAATATAATTTTGGAGTGGCTCATTATCAATGTTATCTCTACATCCCACCATTGTTTTATTGTGATATGGTCTTTTTTTCTTTTCTTTAATATTTGCTTATGTGCTTTATTAGTATTTATATGCAATTCTTTTTTTCTTTGCTGTTATTTTAAAGGGATTTAGATTATATAACAGTGTTGACCGTTGTAACCCGAATTTTTACATGTTTACCTATTTTCTCTGTTTGTTTTGCTCAAGTTAGAAATATGACAGTTTTGTTCCATGCGATTTTGCCTTTGTCAAGGAACTTCCGTTTTGAATTTTCCTTTGGGTTCGGAATTTTTGTTATTTTTCTTTTAATGTACTTGCTGCATAAACAATGTCAAAATGTGGTATTATATTTTGTAATCAGCAATTTTAATGAGCTTGTATGTATAAATTAAATAATGTTACTATATGTTGAATGTTGACAGGCTGTTGGACGACTAGGTGGTACAAATATGCTTGAAGAATGTAAAAAGTTAAGAACGAACATTTTTGAACCGTCAATAGTACCTTGGAACATAAGAGGTAAGGACCAAAACTTAAGACCAACCATTTTATTTTTATGCTGGAAAATTAAAGATGATAATATAAATCTAATACAAAACACCAAATCCTCAAAACAAGATGTAAGGACCAACAATTAAGACTTATAAGTAACTTTTGTTACCAAAGAGGACAAAAAACTGTAGACCTGGCTTCAGTATTACATGTATTATTGAACATTTAACGTCAACAGCAAGATTTACATTATAGATCTAGACATATCGAATTGTAAATGTATAACATATGTAAACTGTTATAAAATATGAATTTACGCTTGCTTATTAGCTCATTTTGCCTGAATAGTGGAGTGACAAATCGGAAAAAGTCGCTTATTTAAAGAGTTTAATGGACCGAAATACCTCACGGCTGAAAATTCGCAAAAGATGAAGTAAACATATATTTTCACTTTAGCCCTGTCGTAGAGTTTTCCCAAGGTGCATTTTTTTTTGTAAAATCGCGTTAAAGTGTGATATTCGGATTTTTATATTTTCATTTTCAATCACCGGAACGCTTATAAAGAATTCCCGAATGACGATATCAGCAAAAAATTAGTATCAGATGAAAGAGTCATGTATCAGCTTTTATTTGACATCAAACTTTAATATCATATGAAAATATAAATTGAGTGAATTTGACAATTTTCAAATGTATGTAACATTTTTGTCAATCTTAGGGAGCTACCATTTGATTTTTATGGGGGTGGGGGTGATGGCTAGGATGAAAAATTTTGTCCTGCAATTTTTTTATCTGTAATCTCTGTCCTGCCTTTTTATTTTTCACTCTGTTCGGTCCTGCCTTTTTTTTTTTATAGTTTATCCTGACTTTTCTTTACCTAAATTGTCGTCCTGACTTTTTTTTTGCAAGTATCTCATCCTGCCTTTTTTTTTACTCAAAACTCCTGTCCTGCCTATTTTTTTTTCAAATTTCATCCTAGCCCCCCCCCCCCCCCCATAAAAATCAAACGGTAGCTCCCTTACCGTCTGTCAAAGTATAATACATTTCTTATATATATCACCAATAGTAAATTTTCACACCAAAAAGCGGAATAGCCAATCCTTAAGAGGTTTTGAAATATAAAAGTTTGATAGAACATACAAATCAACTTTTACAAGCATTTTTATAAAACTCATCACATAGCATTATTACTTCTCAATTTTCACCCAAATAAGTCATGTAACGTTCCCCTTTTCTATTTTCCCCTGTCATGAAATGCAATGAATTTAATATGCATTTTCTTAAGTTTTATAAAAAAGAATATATATATGTGTCATTTGTTGAAACTATGTGCTTGAATAAGTATAGATGATCACAGATGCTAAGGTTTATTAACTTTTGAGGTGCTTTTATTCTTGTTTTTCGAAAAGACTAATTTTAAACCACATTGGAACAACTCCGAAAAAGTTCCGGAAAATTATTGTCAGTGCTAATTCCATTTCATAAGAACGAGTAAAGTAGTTTAGATCGTGTTATTGGCCTTAACATGTCAAAGAAGAAAACATTTTCATACATTTGAATTAGTGAAAAAAAAGTACGCGTGAAACGATGAATCAACTTTCGTTAAAACACGCTTCATGACCTTACCATAATTACCATGACTGGTAAAAAATGTCTATTCTGGAGGCAAAAGTCTTACAAGCTAAGCAATTAAGGCATGTCGAGTCATTTTAGCGTGCCAATATTGTTTTGATTTGACGCAAATTATCAGGCAGGCCATCCAGGTCAACCCGTGGTGAGTTTTCTCTTCATAAATAACACCCAAGGTCAAGCCGCTTCAAAATTCAGCATGCACTGAAACTACTTGATGAAATTAAAAAAAAAATTCTCCTTATTTCAAATCGGGACATGATGTTGCTTTTAAAATACTAATAGAAAGTCTACATGATGATCAGTTTGCAAAAGAAATAAAACACCGTTTCGTTGTCGTATAATTTGCCAGTTACATTTGTTTACATATATTGCATTTTGCGAGAGAAAAAAAACACTTGGAAAGGTGTTAACGATCGTTCGAAATTTCAAATTATTTCTATCTTTACGATATCTCGTACAATATATTCCAACCTCTCTGATAAATATTTCACCTGGTTAGTAGATGCCAATTATTTTCAAATTTATAATAAGTACAATGCACTCTCATTTAATACTGAACGGACATGTATACTTTAGCTGAATGTGTGATTCCTTTATAAAAAACAGTATACCCCTGAGTGATAGATGGTATTGGTATTGGTCAAAGTCTTTATGTAAAATGGTACAATAGTTATTGAGATTTGGCCAATGACTGCTTTAAAACCACACTCAAACAGTATGTGGTATGATTGCCAATTAGACAAATCTCCACAAAAGACCAAATATTACACATACATTTACAACTATAGGTCACCGTACGGCCTTCAACAATAAGCAAAACTCTAACCGCATATTCACCAATAACGGACCCGAATTGACAAATGTAAAACAATTCAAACGAGAAAATCAACGGCATAATAAATGTACAAAATAATAAACGAACAAAAAAAATGTAACAGCAACAAATGACAACAACTGAATAACAAGCTTCTAACTTGGGACAGCCACGTACAGAATGTGACGAGGTAAAAGATGTCAGCGGGCGCTTAACCCTCCCCTTACATCGGACATTGGTGTATATAAAAAAGAAGATGTGGTATGATTGCCAATGGAACAACTCTTCTCAAGAGACCAAATGACACAGATATTTACAACTATAGGTTACCGCATGACCTTCAACAATGAGCAAATTTCATACCACATAGTCAGCTATTAAAGGCGTCAAAGAGACAATAAGGTTTATTTCAAATGGTGGAAGATCCAAATTGTTCTTCAAGTCGTTGAATGCAGATCAATTAGAGATTAAAAAAAATGTTTTTGTGCACCTGAAAATAAACATGGGGTGATAAGATTTGTTGGTACATTGTAACTATGCACTATCACACTACAATGATTTTGATTTGCAAGAACATGACGAAATATTTTTAGCGGGATCTTTTTAAAATCTATAGACTGTGAAGTAATTTTGTGTAGGATCTGTAAGTGACTTAAGAGACATGTATAAGAATTATTCTGTCGCCTCTCTTTGCCAATGAACTGATATTGAAAAGTTATTCCAGGGGTTGCATCATATTAAAGTCATGACAGTTATGGTTTACTTCTAATAAGGTCTTTTTCTCAGATGTCAAACATGATAATTGTGATTTTAGACTGGAGGCGTTTCTTCAACCAAAGCCACAAGACAGTTTTTACCTATTCACGACATATGCAACTTTTTGATTATTGACCCCTGATGTATGGCACATCAACAGCAGCTCGCGCCTTTATAGATTGCGACATGTTTTCTCTAATCGAAATTGACAAAGGACAACAATTACAAGGGGTCGGGAAAAACATACATGTATCAAAAGTTGTCATTCTAGCTGGTTCTTATACTCACACATATGTTGCAGTGAAAATAATAATGGGCAATCAGTACATGGTGGTAAGAATAACCTCGCGAGTATTGTCGGCGCCATACAATGACATCCAACTTTTTTGTTCTCTAGTATTCCGTTACCTTTTCAAATTGCATATTGGTGTATATTGTTAGTGTAATATAATTATACATGGACAGCAACTTTTGAAGCGTAATATCCCTGTGAATCTTTGTTTGTAGTTCA